>NC_050582.1:1170875-1267136 GCF_011100635.1 Trichosurus vulpecula | reverse complement strand
CCAGAGAAAGCACTTCCTCATGCTTCCCAGGCACAAAGTAAGCAGGGCCACTTACTTTCCAGGCACATCCTGACCTCCGTTTACCTCACTCATAATGTTACATCTCTCAGCAGCAGTGACACAAGATGCTGTCAGTGAGAGTTCGTGAATTTGAGTCCTCATGTGGCAAGGGAGGAAACAGCTGAGAATGGGGGAGGGACTGACCCATGGTCACATAACCAGTGCCATGGTCAGGATTTGAACCCAGGTCCAATTCCAAAACCAGTGTTCTTGTCACTAGAGCGTGCTGTCCCGGGTTTCCACAGGTGTGACTATCACATGATACCTCAGGTCCCAAATGCTTTTCATTTTTCCAATGGGACTCAATAGGAAAAGAGAATTTGTATAATATGAATTTGCTTTCTAGCTACATCACTGGAGTACATCAAACCCACTAACCAGGGGTTACATAGACACTACGACCCAGGGAGGAGCTGCCTTAGGCTTCGGTGTTAGCTTGGGAACCAAACCATGACTTCTAGCATCATTGCTATTAAGGAAACATGCTCCCAGATCTTACCAATGAACTCCTACTGGATCTGGACCATTTGTAATGAGAAAGAATTAGAGGGGAAACAAGATGTGCCATGCTAGTAATCCAACAAACTAGAAAGAAACTCAATTTGAAAAAGTCAGTGGTTTGGGCAGAGTCGAGGATGGCCAAGAGGCAGGAAGCAGTGCAGTGGGCTCTGCTCTAAACAGATCCACACAACGCACCAGACCAGATCCTGATGGAGATATCCAGAAAAAGGCACAGTGAGTCATTTGTCCATCCCAGCACAGCACAAGGAGACACACGGGGAGATGTGCAGACACTGGGATGGGTCAGGCCAGGAGAACACTCCAGACCTTCCAGTGGACTGCAATGGGGACAAGTGCCAACTGGAAGCTTTATTATTCTCCACCCAGTTCTGGGTCACAGAACCAGGTCAGGCTCAGGGGAGTGGAGTTCCTGGACGCAGAGGAAGTTCAGAAGCCAGCAGCAGCAGTTTGGCTCAGACCCTGAGTCAAGAGCAGGGCTTACTTAAAACTTACTTAACTAAGGCAGGAACTTTTGACCAAAAAGGGGAGCCTACACTTCTGCCACTCTGAACCAACAGAGCTTTCCACCTGGATGACACCATCAGCTGCAGTTGGCTGTTGCTCAGATCGAAACCCAACCTAGGAGCTTGAAGAGCTCAGATCAGGGGAGTAGCGATCAGCTTTGGCCCTGGATCAGACGACACTGGAAGCACTGAAAGTTTGTGGGTTCCCAGCTGACTTGTCCCTGAGATCCTGAAACACACCACTCAAGTACCTCAAGAAAGCAGCAACAAGACCAGCCCAGACCTTCCCTCTAGAAGTACCCAGAGCCCAGCCTTAACATCACATTCTAAGTCAGGAAGCAGGCTGGGAGAACGGGCAAACACAAAAAGAATCCCACTATGATGAGCTATTATGGTGGCAGGACACTCTAGATACAAATTCAGAAGAAGAGAATGACTCCAAAATATCTCAAAGCTTCAGAGAAAACCACAGCTTGGTCACAAACTCAATTAGAATTCCTGGGAGAGATGAAGTAAGAATTAAAGGGTTAAAACTGTTTTTATAAATGGAATGAGAAAACTTAGGGAAAAATTATAAAAGAAATGAGAGCTATGGAAGAAAGAACTGGAAGATGGATTAATGCCTTGGCACAAAAAGTATAAAGCCTTACCCAAGAAACAAACTCCCTGAAAACCAGAATGGACCATACAGAAGTCAATGTCTCCATGAGGCAACAAGAAATATTAAAATAAAGTCAAAAGGGTGAAAAAATAGAAGAAAATATAAGATGTGTGATAGCAAAAACAACTGACTTAGAAACAGACTGAGGAGAAAAAAAATTAAGAATCACTAGACTACCTGAATGCCATGACCAATAAAAGAGCCCACATACCATATTTTAAGAAAACTGCCCAGATTTCTTAGAACCAGAGGGCAAAATGGAAATTAAAACAACTCACTGGTCAGTTCCTGAAAGAAACTCCAAATTGAAAACTCTGAGGACCACGATAGGCAAAATGCAGAGCTTCCAGGTCAAATAAAAAATATCCTAAGCAGCCAGAAATAAAGAATTCAAATCCTGAGGAGACACAATCAAGATCACACATGACTTAGCTGCCACCTCTATAAAGGAATGGAGAGCTTGGAAGATGATGTTTCAGAAGGCAAAGGATATGGACTTACAGCCAAAAATAACTTATCTACCAAACTAAGTACAATGCTATATTGGAGGGAGGGGGGAAATGGACCTTTAATGAAATAGAGGATTTTCATTCACACTTGATGAAAAGACCAGAGCTTCAAAATTAAAGCAATCTATAGTCATGTGAAAAAAATGCACTAAATCACTATTGATTAGAGAAATGCTAATTAAAACAACTCTGAGGTACCACATCACAACTATCAGATTGGCTAATATGATAAAACAGGAAAATGATAAATGTTGGAAAAGACGTGGGAAAATTGGAACACTAATGCATTGTTGCTGGAGTTGTGAACTGATCCAACCAATTCTGGAGAGCAATTTGAAACTATGCCCAAAGGCTATAAAACTGTGCATACCCTTTGGTATAGCAACACCACTACTAGGTCTGTATATCAAAGAGATCAGAAAAATGGGAAAAGGACCCACATGTACAAAAATATTTATAGCAGCTCTTTTTGTGGTAGCAAAGAATTGGAAATTGAGGAGATGCCCATCAATTGGGGAATGGCTGAATAAGTTGTGGTATATGAATGTAATGGAATACTATTGTTCCATATGAAATCATGAGCAGGGCAGAGCCAAGATGGCGGCTGGAAAGCTGAGACTTGTGTGAGCTCCCCCCAGGTCCCTCCAAACATCTATAAAAATGGCTCTGAACAAATTCTAGAACTGCAGAACCCATGAACTGGCCATGGAAGAGCTCAAAAAGGATTTGGAAAAGCAAGTTAGAGAAGTAGAGGAAAAATTGGGAAGAGAAATGAGAATGATGCGAGAAAACCATGAAAAACAAGTCAATGACTTGCTAAAGGAGACCCAAAAAAATACTGAAGAAAATAACACCTTAAAAAAATAGACTAACTCAAATGACAAAAGAGCTCCAAAAAGCCAATGAGGAGAAGAATGCCTTGAAAGGCAGAATTAGCCAAATGGAAAAGGAGGTCCAAAAGACCCCTGAAGAAAATACTACCTTAAAAATTAGATTGGAGCAAGTGGAAGCCAGTGACTTTGAGAAATCAGGATATTATAAAACAGAACCAAAGGAATGAAAAAATGGAAGACAATGTGAAATATCACATTGGAAAAACCACTGACCTGGAAAATAGATCCAGGAGAGATCATTTAAAAATTATTGGACTACCTGAAAGGCATGATCAAAAAAAGAGCCTAGATATCATCTTTCAAGAAATTATCAAGGAGAACTGCCCTGATATTCTAGAGCCACAGGGCAAAATAGAAATTGAAAGAATCCATCGATCGCCTCCTCAAATAGATCCCAAAAAGAAATCTCCTAGGAATGTTGTCGCCAAATTCCAGAGCTCCCAGATCAAGGAGAAAATACTGCAAGCAGCTAGAAAGAAACAATTTGAGTACTGTGGAAACATAATCAGGATAACACAAGATCTAGCAGCTTCTACATTAAGGGATCAAAGGGCTTGGAATATGATATTCCAGAGGTCAATGGAGCTAGGATTAAAACCAAGAATCACCTATCCAGCAAAACTGAGTGTCATGCTCCAAGGAAAAATATGGACTTTCTTTTTTTTTCCCTCTTAAATTTATTTTTATTTTTAGTTTACAACAGACGGTTCTACATACTTTTGAGTTCCAGATTTTCTCCCCTCCCTCCCCCCTCCCTCCCCAAGACGGCATGGAATCTCATATAACTACCACAAATGACTTCACATTGAATTAATTTATACACTAGTCAAGTTGCGGAGAAGAATTACGACAAATGGAATGAATAATGAGAAAGAAGAAACAGAACCAAAAAAAAAAACAACCCAAAAACAAAAACAAAAGAGAAGCGAAAAAGGCGAGCATAAAGTGTGCCTCAATCTGCATTCAAACTTCATAGTTCTTTCTCTGGATGTAGATAGCATTCTCCATCATGAGTCCTTTGGAGTTGTGCCTGCACCTTGTGTTACTGAGAAGAGCGAAGTCTGTCAGGGTTGGTCCTCACGGAATCCATACATCTGTGGTTGTATACAGTGTTCTCCTGGCTCTGCTCCGCTCACTCAGCATTATGTCGTGTAGGTTTTTCCAGGTTGTTATGAAGTCCGTATCATCCCCATTTCTTATGGCACAATAATATTCCATTACATTTATATACCACAGCTTGTTCAGCCATTCCCCAATTGATGGGCATCCCTTTGATTTCCAATTCTTGGCTACCACAAAAAGAGCTGCTATAAATATCCTTGTACATATGGGTCCTTTTCCCGCTTGTGTGATTTCTTTGGGATACAACCCTAGAAGTAGTATTGCTGGGTCAAAGGGTATGAACATTTTTATAGCCCTTTGGGCATAGTTCCAAATTGCTCTCCAAAATGGCTGGATCAGCTCACAACTCCACCAGCAATGTAACAATGTTCCAAAAATATGGACTTTCAATAAAATAGAGGACTTTCAAGATTTCTCAGTGAAAAGACCAGAGTTGAATAGAAAATTTGACTTTCAAACACAAGAATCAAGAGAATGAAAAGCTAAACAAGAAAGAGAAATCATAAGGGACTTACTAAAGTTGAACTGTTTTGTTTACATTCCTACATGGAAAGATGATGTGTATAATTCATGAGACCTCAGTATTAGGGTATCTGAAGGAAATATACATATACATATATATATAGACAGAGGGCACAGGGTGAATTGAATATGAAGGGATGATATCTAAAAAATAACATCAAATTAAGGGATGAGAGAGGAATATATTGAGAGAGGGAGAAAGGAAAATATAGAATGGGGTAAATTATCTTGCATAAAAGTGGCAAGAAAAAGCAGTTCTATAGGAAGGGAAGAGGGGGCAGGTGAGGGGGAATGAGTGAATCTTGCTCTCATCGGAATTGGCCTGAAGAGGGAATAACATACATACTCAATTGGGTATCTTACCCCACAGGAAAGAAGGAGAAGGGAGATAAAAAGGGGGGATGATAGAAGGGAGGGCAGATAGGGGGAGGAGGTAATCAAAAGCAAACACTTTTGAAAAGGGACAGGGTCAAGGGAGAGAATTGAATAAAGGGGGATAGGATAGGACAGGAAGAAGCAAAATATAGTTAGTCTTTCACAACATGAGTATTGTGGAAGGGTTTTACATAATGATACACATGTGGCCTATGCGGAATTGCTTGCCTTCTTAGGGAGGGTGGGTGGGGAAGGAAGAGGGGAGAGAATTTGGAACTCAAAGTTTTAAACACAGATGTTCAAAAAAAATTTTTTTGCATGCAACTAGGAAATAAGATATACAGGCAATGGGGCATAGAAATCTATCTTGCCCTACAAGAAAGTAAGGGAAAAGGGGATGGGGGGGGTGGGGTAACAGAAGGGAGGGCTGACTGGGGAATGGGGCAACCAGAAAATATGCCATCTTGGAGTGGGGGGAGGGTAGAAATGGGGAGAAAATTTGTAATTCAGACTCTTGTGAAAATCAATGCTGAAAACTAAAAATATTAAATAAATAAATAAATAATCCAAAAAGAAAAAAAAAAAGAAAGAAATCATGAGCAGGCAGATTTCAGAAAAACCTGGAAAGACTTACATGAACTGATGCTGAGTGAAGTGAGCACAACCAGGAGAACACTGTACACAGGAACAGCAACATTGTGTGATGACCAACTTTGATAGACTTAGTTCTTCTCAGCAATGCAAGGATCTAAGACAATTCCAAGGGACTCATGATGGAAAATGCTGTCCACATCCAGAGAAAGAACTATGGAGTCTGAATGCAGATTTAACAGACTATTTTCTCTCTTTTTTTTTCTTTTTATTCTGATTCCACTTTCATAACCTGACTAATGTAGAAATATGTGTAATACAGCCTATATCAGATTATATGCCATCCTGGCGGGGGGTGGGGGAAGGGAGAAAAATTTAGAACTCAAAATCTTATAAAAGTGAATGTTGAAAACTAAAAATAAATACATTTAAAAAAATTTTTTTTTTTAAAAAAGAAAGACCAGAGCTTCACCGAAACTGAAGCTCAACACAGGAGTGAAGAGACATATAAAAAGGTCAACATGAATGAACAATGATAAAGAACTAACCAAGACCAAACTGCTTACATTCAAATATGAGGAAAAGATAAATTTGTCCCCTCTGAGCCCTGTCATCATCAGGGGTCATAGAGGGAGTTCAATAAGACAAGGTCCGGGAGGGCTCTGTTATGTCTTGACGATCTTAAGAAAGGAGGGGAAAGAGGAATACACTAGGAAAGGCAAAGGAAGATGATAGAAAATTTTCTCACATAAAGAGAGCACACAAATAAACAAATAAGGAGAGGATAGAGAGAAGTGGCTGACACCTGAACCTCACTCTCCTCTGAACTGATCAAAAGAAAAAAGAATATGCCTGCCCCTCTACTCCCACACACAGAGTTGGGTACAGAAATTAATTTCACTCAACAGGGAAATAGGAGGGAAAGTAGAAAAGGGGAAGAGGGATTTAAATGGAAGACAGATTAAGAGAGTTTAATGTTAAGGATGTACAAAAATGTTTATGGCTCTTTTGGAGGTGGCGAAGAATGAGAATTTGAGGAGATGGCTGAACAAGTTAAGGTATATCAATGTGATGGAATAACTCCTAGCATCACGACCAAGCAGAATTCCAGAGGACTAATGACCAAATGTGCTCCCCACTTCCTACTAGAGAGGCGAAGGGCTCCCAATGCGACTTTTTGGACGTGGCCAATGCAGAAATTTGTTCTGATCGACTATCCATGTGTGCAGTGGTTTGGGTTTGTCTTATGTTCTCAATGATGTGGGGAGGAGAGAGGGGCTGGAGTGAGAAGGGGAGAAAGCAGATCTTGGCTAATTAAAACAAAATATAAACAGAAACAGTTTTTACTTTGTGTTGCTTTGCACACTGGTTTCTCCACCACTGCATGGCTTCCAGTTATTCCATCCATGGTATCCTTGTTCAGGTACAGGTTGACAAGATGAACTTGGAAATCCATCTTTCTAACCGAGATTCATTGAGGCTGTGAATTGCAGTGTAATGATACCAGACTGCTCCACGCAACACACTCACTGAGTTCTTTATCCTCATTACTTTCCAATCCAATTTTGCTGTTGTTCTTTGCCCTCAGCTGGCTATCTTTTTGATCCCTGACTTGGTCCTTGCACTCTGGTGGAGAACACAACACACTATAGGGCAAAGAGCAACGGATTTGGAGTTGGGGAACCTTCATTCAGACCCCAGTTCTGCCAGTCACTGGCCTTCTTCCACATCTGGCACATTCTGCCTCCTTATCTCACTTGATTCCCACAACCCTGTGAAGTAGTATTATTATTTGCTTTTTATAGGTGAGGAATGAGTTTGAGAGAGCTAAAGTGACCTGCCTAGGGCATAGCTGGTAACTGTCTGAGGCTAGACTAGAACTTGGATCTTCCTGACTTCAGGCCCAACACTCTGTGCACCTTGGTGCCCTCAAAGGCCTCATGGTCATTTGAAAGACTGGCCTAGCTATTCACACTGAATGGAACATGGTGGGCCCATCAGGTCATGGAAAAGCATGGAACCAGTGCCCAGAGAAACTGCAAGAGCCCCTGAGGAAGGCCTCCCATGTGACAGGCATGGACAAGAAGGCAGGGATGAGACGTGATGTGTACTCACACCGATGAGATGCCAAGTGTCAAATGTGAGAGGCCTTTATTCTATATTCATCAGTCATGCTCAGAGCACTAATTGCTGTATCCAAAGGAGAATCAATCTTCATTACCTCAGCAAACTGTGAAGAGAAAGCCTAGCCAAGGAATATACATGAGCACCTGTGTGAGAGATAAGGCCAAAGGGTGATTATGAAGTAGCTCCCACTGATAGCCACCTCCATTATAGGTCAGCCTATAAAGCAACACAAGTTCTGAGCAGCCCCATTTTGGAGACACAGAAACTGAGGCAGTCAGTTGTCCAAGATGGAAAGGGAAGCCAGCTGGCTCTTCAAAGAGCTCTTTAAATGTGCAGTTCAGGGCTGCTTCCCTTTCACCATCCAGGCCTGCAAAACCAGCAGGATTACAGGGAACAGATAAAGAGGACCAATTCTGAAAGGGGTTGGAATAATATGTCCAGCCTGTGTGTTCACGATTCATGACTGTGTGGAATTTCAGCAAAGTTTATAAAAATCCATTCAAAGGTCCTAAATTATCTCCCAGAAGGCTCCTGGTAATCTTAGAGTGATGCTTCTTTCCAAGCAGGATGGAAATGACATTCCCAGAGGCTTCTTAAGAAAAGGATGCCCCTCTGGAGACAGTGATGGATCTCGACAAAGCCCATGGGCTGATGTCGATGCGTCAGCCGAGCTAAGCTCTGCTTCAGACTTGTCTCTGATCTCTATCACGCCACCTTTGTTCCACCAGATGACCTTCCGGCACGGGCCGTGCTCCTGATGCCTTACTGAAAAGGGACCGAGTCTTGAGACTAAAATAGGCAGGCGAAGCCGGAAGACGCAGACTTCAGACTTCGAAACAAATCCATTTCCCAACGGTTCATCTCTCAAATGTGTCCTGACAACTCGAGAACTGATAAGGCAGAAAAACATGCTTTTTGAGTCAAGGAACTAAAAGATGAGTTAGGTGGGCCTGCATTTTCCCACCTGCTAAATGAGGGTTTGACCTCAAGGTCCCTCCGACGCTATCATTCTATGCTTCTTGGAGATGAAATCACAGAAAGTTTTCTGGCACCCTAGCATGCTTATCCCAGCACAGCAGCCTGCAGGCCAGGCATGGCTATTCATCTACTCCCTTTATCGGCCCAGCCAGACTATTAAACGCTGATATATAAATGGTGCATTTTCTAAAGCCTTGTGTCACCTCTCCCGGTAAGACCACCTGGCTCCCCAGTCAGTCACTGGTTCATGATTTATGGCTCTGGGGTACACTGGGGTAGCATAAAAATACTCTTGTCTCTTTGTGGGTGAATGGACAATGGAAAGAGTAATGAGATGGGGGCAGAGGAGCTGGGTTCAAATCCTGGCTCTTTCACTTACCACCTGTGACCTTGGGAAAGTCACTACACCTCTCACAGTCTCCATTCCCTTGTTTGTCTCTAAATCTCAGGTTCTATCTCAATGGCCAATCTTGATTCCAGAGGACTAATGATGAAGCATATTCCTCTCTTCTCCATAGAGAGCTGGTGGCTGATGGCAAGATGCTACAGATGCCAGCAGATGTGGGTGATAGGCCCCTTTGCTTCCCTTCACTGTTTTTCTCTGTGACAAGTGGAGAAGGAGTGGTAGTGGGAAGGGATACTTGTAAAAGCAGAATAAAAAGCACAAAGAAAAAGTGTTTGATTTTGAAAAAGGGGAGTTAAAAATGGAAAAAATAGAAACAAGTAAATAGTATCCAAGTCAACTTTGCAACAAATAAGGAATAGAAGGTGAATTTACACAGGTGACTACACTAGTGTAAAGAGCTCAGTGCTGAGATGGGCACTGTAGCCACTGCCCACCTCCGGCTGGCCGGCCAGGTTGTCTGGCTGACCTGGACTTCCTTCATGAGGTTGTAACGAATTCGAGCTTTGAACAAACATCGGCAGGTATTCTCTTCCAGCCTCGATCCCATCAGTCCAAATTATTTCAAGCGATCTTCCCGCACCTCCAAAGGTGGTTGGAACCAGGATGTGTGATAAGAAACATGAATGAGAGGACAGTCAGGAAGCCCTGAGTTCGAATCCTGCCTAAGACACCCTGGGGGAGTCACTAAACCAGCTGAGCCTCACAGGATGGCTATAAGACTCAAGGGAGACAATATGTGTGGCTTAAAGCACCAGAGAAATATGACTTCTTATTATCAATGTCACCAAGATTTCCAGGTCACTTGGGGAAGAAGAGCTAGAGGAAAGACTGCACAAAACTGAGATGGAATAGACAAGAGCGAACAAGTATATTTGAAAGAAATCATTGAAGAAAAACTGAGACAGTCTCCAAATGCTGCCCTTTGTGAGGGCTAGACTCTGAGCACCTGGGCCTATGATTTCTTCAGTGTAGGGAATTCCAGTGTGGAAACTCCCATCCAATGCAAATGAATGGGAAACATCTGGTCTTTGAGAATTACCAGGGATATAGGGAAGGGAAGCAGCACAGTGATGGCTGCACAGCCAGGCATGACTTGAACTCAGATCATCTTGACTTGGAAGCTAGCCCTCAATGAGCCTTGCCACGCCACCTCCCTGTGCCATGCTCTCGCCTCAGGGCGCTATGCCAGTATATCCTTTCAAGCAAGAGGATACCAGGGTCCAAAAGATGAAATGACATTTGAATCCAGGTCTTTGGAGTCCAATTCCAGTGCCCTTTCCAAGGGGATTCCCAGGCAAACAGAGCTAGAAGAGTTTGATCAGTGTTATCCAGGAAATATAGCTGCTTTCCAATGACATCCAATGCGCACTGACCTCTGGCAAGTCCCTAAAAGACCTTGGGGAAGAGGGGCATCAAGACCAGTTCTATGTTGGCATCAAGGTAAGGCCTGGTGAGAAACTGTCTTGTCAGCTCCTGTGACTGGAAAAGAAAGGCCATGTCACACAGAAAATTTGTCCTGCTGCATTAGGAGGGCAGAGTTTATAATCTCAAAGAGGATCATGTATATGTCTGAAAGGTTCGGAACCGCCGGATATAAGAAACTCTCAAAGTAGGAGGCAGAAGAATCAAAGCATATATTTAGGCTCCACAGTAACCAACCCATGAACCAGCATCCCCATTTTGATACATTGATCAAAAGCTTCCAGGCCCAATAAGTACGCCTCACAAGAGTAACCAGGAGGCCACAGAGAAGCATGATGGTGTACAGCAAAATCATATACATGCTTCCCCTCTATGGTAAAAAGATTACCCACTGGCCTGAAGTCTTTGTTCAGCTTCCTCCCGTAGGTCAGCTCTGCCACTGGCAGCTCCTGCTGTGGCTGTAGCTGCCTCTGGCTCCAACGGAAGCTGCTTTTAACCGTCCGGCTTCTGCGGGGGTGTAAGATACGCCGGGGAAAGCACAGGTTCTTTCAATCTGCTTAAGCAAGGTGAAGGGGTTGACCGGGAAAGCACAGGTTCTTTCAATCTGCTTAAGCAAGGTGAAGGGGTGGACCGGGAAAGCACAGGTTCTTTCGATCAGCTTAAGCAAGGTGAAGGGGTAGACCGGGAAAGCACAGGTTCTTTCCATCAGCTTAAGCAAGGGAAGCAAGGTGAAGGGGCCGACAAGCTTACTCCAGTCCAACGTACAAACAGCATTCAGTTCAGGGGAAAAAGCCAAACTAGTCAAGGGCACTTGTTGACTAAGTGCTAAGGAGCCCATTTTTGGTTGCCAACACACCTGCTTAACCCCAGGGGGCAGGACCAGAGAGATGGAGAACAGAGAGACAGAGCTCCAAATTTCTTACACAGCCATTAGAGGCTGCCCCAATATGGCCTTCAGTATGCCCACTTGGCAGGGGTGTTCTAGAGGAAAGTCATCCTAAAGACACAGGTTGGACCTTGGAGACTCCTTCCAATTGTGAAGAGGCTGGTTTTCAGAGTAGAGTCTATGTGAGAAAATGCCCTACTGAGGTCATGAAACCAACAGATAGGAGAAGAGGTCAAATGGAAAGCCTTCAACAAGTCAGCCAAGCCCTTCAGACAGGAAGGTGGGTTAAGTCCGCTGATGTCATTGCTGGAGGTCGCTCCAGGTGTCTAGTATGGAAACTCCCTCCAAAGATAAAGATGGCCACTCGGTTAGCATGTCTCGTCTTCAAAAGTGAGCCAAAGGCAGGGAGAGGCAAAGCCCCTGACCCAAGGTTACACATTCAGTAGGTCTGCCTGGCTCCTAACTTCTGTCGCCTCTAACAGACTAGATCCTGTAAGTCACTGGGTTTAATTACCATAGGATTTGAACCCAGGTTTGCTGATTCTGAGGCTAGCCTTCAAGGTGCTATGCCATATTGTCTCTACTTACATGTCAGACAGAAAATAAAGGGATATCCACCTCCTGCCACAATCCCTGGCACAGTGCATAGTTTTCAACTTGGAATCAGGAGGAGGGCCAAGGTTCACGTGCTGCCTCTGATACTTGGGATAATAATTAAGGAACTGGAAGGAATAGGCCTTTGGGGTCGCCCAGGGAAGGGGACATAAGCAGAAAGAAGAGGAGTGGCTTCCCCACAAACCATTTAGCCTCTTAGAACCTGTCTCCTCAGCTGTGAAAACAAAGGAGATTATACTGGCACTGACCTCAAAGGGGCATGGAAATGCAGCCTGTTATTATGACTGGAATCCCCTATTTCAGGGGCTGTCAGGAACATGTGACAAATTGCTGTTGAAATTTGAAAGCATGATGGAAATGGGAGGGCTCCCCTCCCCACTGCCAGCACCAGCACCATCGCCCTCAGCTCTGCCTTGTCCAGACCGAGGCTCCAGCTAACACACCTAATCCAATTCGAGGCTACATTCACCCAATAATGGAGCAAGGCACGACAAGGGACACTCTTTATCAAATAAGCACTAACACAATTTAGAGCTTGAGGCTTTTCAATCAGTCAACATCGGGTCTGTCACTGCCTCTTAGAGATGCTGCAAATGGAGCCAGGCCCAGAAAGTCATTTTTAGGGGCTGCCTGCCTCCCCCTACTTCAGCTCTGCTAGAGGTCTGAATGCCCAGCTGTTGACTGAACACAGGCAAACCTCAGTTGTCCAGAAGGGGATGGGGAGGGGACCAGTTGTGTATGTGTGTGTGTGTGCACACGTGTGCAGTCACTGATTTCCCCTTTAAACACGAATGGTTGTTCGTTTGATGTTGGCCCTTCTGGCTAGATGAGAAGCTCCAGGCTTAGAGTCCAAAGCCAGCCTTTCACAGGGAAGGGAAGTGGGGCTCAGAGACATCACATGGGCAGGGATTCCAAGTGGAAAGCACGGAGGGTCAGCGAGGTTTGCTGAGATGTGAATGGAAGGGAAGGGACAGAGGTCAACAGACATTATCTCACTGAAACTTCAAAACACATGGAGAGCTAAAAGCTATTATTTCTGTATGTCAGACGACAAGACGAGGTATGGAGAGGTTGAGTGACTCGACCAGAGTCACACAGCAAGCAAGTTAAGGTCTGAGGCCAGATTCAAATGCAAGTCCTTCTGACTCCAAGGGCAGTACTCTAGCCACTGGGCCACACTGCCTTTGTAAAGCATAATAACAAATAAAACTTTTCAATTATTGGATATGGAGGATTAAGGGAAGAGTGGAAAACACCTTGGGGCCCATTCCATATGCCTGGACTTTCTGGAGAAGGCGAATCGCCTTTTTCTTGCTGCCCCACCCCCCATAAATGACCTCAGGTTGCAGGGATTAGAGGTCCATTGTGTGCAGGCCTCCTCCCTACTCCCCAGCTGGCACTTCCCTTCTTCAGAAAGACAAGGCAATCTCTGAGCGAAGGGCCCAGGGCTTCTCCAGTAGGCCAGGCAGATGACTTTGGGTACATGGACTCATGACAGCTATTGCTTTTGGGGGGGGTGTTTTGCTCCCTCCCTACTTCTTGGCTGTATTCAGTATGGGTAAGATTGTGAAATAGCTAAATTCCACATAGGTGAAATACTGGCATATTTGGTTAAAAAAACAGATCAAAAATACTCAATACCTTCCTGTTCCCATCTCCACTTTTACATACCAAAACAAAAAGCAGTTTTATGATCTGGCACGGAGTCCACGAGCAGTTTGGACGAGGTTCAATTAAAATGGATTCGCTTCTTATGGAACCTCTGACAAAGGCTGACTACTAACCCTTAGATGGATGATTTATGAAGCCTGTAACAGGAACTGCTGAGATTTGATCCTTGGAAATTGGAGCCCTGACTCAAATACCTTTCTCACTACAACAACTAATTTTAACCAAGCCTTAGTCCAGTTTCCTAGCTTTAGAGGATGGCCTGGCCGAGCTGGAATGGAGCTAACATTTAAGAGGCTCTCATAGCTGTGCCCAGTGACAGAAAACCTACCTGTTCTCCTCCCATGAAAGGCTCAATTCAGACAAAAAACTACAGAGAAAAACTAGGGCACAACAATCCTGAGAGAGTGCGACTATCTGCCCATTTTCCAGATGACGAAAATGAGGCTGAGAGAAGGTCCCATGACTGTTAAGCATTCTGGCACTAGCACTCTGCCAGCTGCCTCTCCAAGGTGAATCCAATCAAATGTTAATTATGTGAATTTTTAAAAAAGGACCAGATGAAAAGTCAGGAGCCCTGGGTGCTAGGTCATGGTGACCTTTGGGCCAGTTCCTTCCCCTTTATGGGCCTCAGTTTCTTCCAGTCAAAAGTCTCATGCACTTTGCAAATGGTGCTAGTCAATATCCTGATGGGCAGCCACTCTAGGGGTTCCCATTGCCAGGGACCAGGCAGGCTGTCTCCATGGCCACAGAGACAAGAGCTTCACCACAAGTCAGAAACATGCAGCTTTCTGGGGCTGGTGAGGACAGAGATGGGGTGGGGGGCAACAAGTGTTTCCTGACAGATAGAGATCCCAGGGAGTGCAAGGCTGGGATGGCCCTCCCCATCAGCACTCTCACCACACCCCAACAGAGCTTAAGGCAAGAGGGTAATGGAATGGTCTACACAGGTTCCAATGTAACCAGAGAAAACGGACGGCTATGCTGGGCAGACACTAGGAGCAAGAGCCAGTCAGGCACCATCTAGGAGGCAACAAAGCAGACCCTGGCCTCAGGGAGCGTACATTCAAATGGCTAAGACCCTCACTAGCCAGAAGAGACAGACTGTTGCTGTTACTTCCTCAGATGCTTAGAAGCCAGGTGTGCCCAGGCTCCCAGCACCTTACCAAGTGCCTACTGTGTGCCATGCACTATGCTAAACCCTTTACAAAGATTATCCCCCGTTCCCACCCATATATACACTCACCTCCCAACCCTGCAGACAGAGGTTCACTGACTTCCCCAGGCTTGTGAAGCCCCCCTGACTCTAGGCCCAGCCCTCTTTGCACTGTGGCACCAATCCCTGTTCCACATGACAGCCAGACAGATCCCTCTGCAGGTGTATACACAATTCACCAGACCCAGGCCACTCTCCTCCTGACTTTCCTACTGTCCTTCCTAAAATGCAGCCCCGAGAATTCCAGGCCTGGCCAGGGCTCGGAGCCAGCCCAGAATGCCTCTCTCTATTAGTGACCACTGCCTGAGATGGTAGCATAGACCACCATGATCATAACTCATAGCCTCTAAGGGTCACAAAGCTAGCAAGTGGCAGGGCTGGAGAATCCTTTGTAAGATAAACGGCTGGTCCCTCCCCCTCCCCAGCCTATATCACCACTATTCCATGGGAGGGGGTAAGAGTTAACCCAAATTTCAAACCTTCCCAACAAATGTCATTTTATTCCATTTGGCCCAAAATGCTAATCTGCCACAATCTTTGGGGATCCTAATTTTGTCACCCAATGTGTATGTGACCTCAGTAAATGTGCTAAGCATGCCATCTAGGCTTTAAACCAAGTTACTGATGAAATAGTCAACCGTCCAATCCACCTTCTGATACTTATCAGCTGTGTAACTTGACAAGTCAATTTCCCTCTGCCTGCCTCCATTTCCATGCCTGTAAAATGGGGATCCTAAGAGGGTCAAATGACATAACCTTCGGGAAGTCCTTAGCAAAGGGCCTAGAACATAGTAGGTGCTTAATAAATGCTTCTTTCCTTCCTTCCTTCCAAGGGCAAAGCCCTGGGGCACTTCACTAGACACCTTTTGCACTGGCACAGACTCACTTTGGGGCCACTTTTTCAGCTACAGTAGTTCCAAATCCACCCAAGTTAACTAGGCTGAGTCCACATCTCGCATTCTTTCCCACAAGGATAGCATGAGAAACTTCCGGCCTATTCATCTAAACTTCAATCTTTCAGACCCAAGACTCAGAGCCCTCCAGGGACTAGCTCTTATTGCAACGTTCTCCAGCCCATGAGGTTCTCAAAGCAGAGATTAAGCATGGTGGTGCCAGTGGCTCCACTGTAACAGCCGATTCTGCTCACGTGAAGGTTTCACTCAGGCTGTTGGGTATCTTGTTTCTTGGAAGGTAGGTATAGACTGACAAGAGCTCAACATGCTTGTTGGCGGCTTAAAGAAAAAGTTAATTCTAAAATGATTTCCTGGACTAGTTCCACAGAGCCCAGAGGCACAAAGTAGGAGCCAAGAATCAGGAACTTTTTGTACACTGATGTTTTCTATTGGGATTCTTACAGCTTCAGGCCTGCTAACAAAGGCAGAAGAAGGACTGGAGATGCACCAGTGTGCAAAATGCTTGGAGAACGTGAATTGGTCATGGCTTAAAAGGACTGAGGGCCTAATGGTCCAGCTGGCACCAAGCTTAACCTACTATGAGCAACTATAAGCTACTATATGCCAGGTGCTGTACTAGGTATCGGGAATACAAAAACCAAATGAAACAGTCCCTGCCCTCGAGAAGCTTCTACTCTACTGCTGACCATAGAGGGTCTGTTGGCACCTTCATCATGGATGTCATCATCCACCACAGAACTGAGACTGGAGAATGCCACAGTGGAATGTGATCAGAGAACTCCAACAAATGTTGGAGTCAGAGTCAGAAAAGCTGAGCTCCAGGGCTGGGTCAGCAAGAACCTCAAAGATGGGGCTAAAAAGAGGCACTCTTCCCAGACCTCACGAGGTATTTTTGTCGTTGGTCAGTCATTTCAGTCGTGTCCAACTCCCTGCAAGCCCATGTGGGGTTTTCTTGGCGGCGATCCTGGAGCGGTTTGCCATTTCCTTCTCCAGCTCATTTTACAGATCAGGAAACTAAGGCCAATGGGGGAAGTGACTTGCCCAGGGTCAAGAAAAGAAAGCACTTTGAAAACCTGAAAAAGGTTAGAAAATGCCAATTATTTGCCACTACTCCCATTCTACATGTGCCCCCACCTCAGGCTGGCTTGGAGGTACTCAAATCTCATCTCTAACTATTGGAAGTGTTCTCAAGATCTAGGTGAGGTATGAACTTCTCCATGAAACTCTCCTTGATTCTCTTCCCAGACCCTCTGGCACCAAGAGTCTTTGCAAGTCTCCTTTGACCTAGCTCTTAGAAGACACACGGAAAGAACACTACTATATCTTCTGAGAAGAGTCTATGCAGTCACAAATGGCTGTCTCACACTACCCTCCTCCATGTGCACCACGCTCTAGGCAAACTGGACTCAGGCCCTTGGACACGTCCTGGGACTTCCCATCCCAGTGCCCTACTTCACTTCCCACATTTGTATCAATGGTTTGCATAAAAGGCAATAAAATGGTGTTTCCCCAACTTGCAGATGACACAAAGCTGGAGAGGAGAGCTAATAAGTATCCAAAAACAGCTGGATGGGCTAAGAGGATGGGCCAGATCTAGTAAAATGTACTATAATAGAGCTAAACGGCATCATACAGCAGGGCTCAACAAAATCAACAGCATAAATAGAGCATGAGAGGCTAAACACGGGTTTGTGAGAAAGACAGAGAGCTCAGCATGAGCCAAGGTGACATGGTCATTCACACCAAGTGAATGTGATCTGAGGCTGTGTTCAGAGAGGCCCCAAGCATTATGTTGCATGCTGGGAATACAAATACAAGCAAAGAGAAAAGCAGCCCCCACCCTCAAGGAGTCAACCTTCAAAGAGGGGGAGACAGCCATTCAAAGGAGGCTGAAGGGAGGCCGGAGGAGCCAGGAGTAGAGTTGGGTTTGGGGGCCACGTTGCTCAGAAGAGGGCAAGCAGAGTACAAAAGTCAGCTGAAGTGACCAGGGCTGTTTAGCCTTGAGAAGCCTTAGGGAGACATGCTTTGCCAGAGGCTCCTTCTTCTCCCCTCTTCCCCATCTTATTTCTCAGATGCCTTCTGCCACTATCACCTCCTTCCCCTCCGTCTCCCTTTCCAAGGCCAACCCCAAAAAGTGCACCAGTGATCCTAGGCCATCTCATGTTCTCCAGCAGATTGCTTCCTCCATCATCCCCAATCTCTCACTTATCCTGGTTCACTGGCTGCTTCCCTACTGCTTCCAAACATGCCCGTGTCTCCTGCATCCTCAAAAACACTGACCCAATCCCTTCATCCTCACGAACTACTGTCCCATTTCTCTCTTCATCTTTGTGGTTAAATTCCTTGACAAGTCCATCTACTTTAAGCGCCTCCACTTCCTTTCCTCTAACTCTTTTCATCTCCCTTCAATCCAGTTTCCAATCTTATCATTTCAGGGAAACTGCTCTCTCCCAAGTTCCCAATGATCTCTGATTGCCCAGTCCTCCTTCTTGACCTCTCGGCAGTCTCAGACACTGTCAATTACTCTCTTTTCCTTGCTATTCTTTTCTCTCTCCACCGGTTCTGTCTTTTATCTGTCTGACACTTGGGTTTTCTTTGCTGGACATTTCTCCAGGTCATGCCCATGGGTGTCTCCTCGGGCTCTGTCCCCTGAGAATTTGGCCCACTGCCTATTTTTCTACTGTGAGCTAAGAATGGTTTTTACATTTTTAAATAAAGTTTTATTGTATTGTTAAAAACCATTCTTAGCTCCCAGACTCTACAAAAACATGTAGCAGATTGATGGTGATCTCATCAGCTGCCATGATTTCAATGATCCTCTCTCCAAGCTGTCCAGCCCTACCTTACCTCTCATCTCCAACAGTTTATTACACACTTCAGCCTGCATGTGTCATAGGTATATTAAATTCAACAGATTCAAAACTGAACTCATTCTCTTTCCCCCTAAATGAGGCCACAGGTTCCCCACCCACCCTATACTCTCTCCCCTTACAAACTTCCCTGTTACTGTCGAGGGCAGTCCTCCAGACTCAAAATCTTGCTGTCATCCTTGACTCTTTACTCTTTCAGTCATCCCCATATCCAATCAGACTTTCTCCCTTCTTAACATCTCTTGTATACTCCCCTTTCTCTCCTCTGCCACTGCCTCTATACTCATTACTTCACATCTGGACTAGAGCTCTACACTCATTACTTCACATTGGACTAGAGCTCTGGCCTGCTGCTTGATCTCCCTGCCACAATCTCGCCTCATTCCAGCGCTCAGCTATACAACAAGTCTGACCACGTCATCACCACACTCCCACCCCTGCCCTGCCAATTCAAGAAATTCCAGTGACTCCCCATCACCTTGAGAATTCAAATCAAAAATCCTCCACTGGACACTGAAAACTCTCCCCAACTCTCCCCACCACCATGCGCTCTGCAAGTTTCAGATTCTGTGTTTTCACTCACTATAATGCCTGAAATGCTCTCACTCCTCCGCAAGTCTGCCTCCAGACTTCCTTCTTTCCCAGCTCCAAGAAGCCTTTCCCGATCCTGCTTAATGCCAGTACCTGCCCTCGGCTGATTAGCTCCCATGTACCCTCTCAGTATCTTGTTTGCACGTACTTGCCCACATCTCTCCATTAGATTATAAGCTCCTTGGGAGCAAGGACTGTCTTTTACCTTTCTTTGCATCCCTAATGCCTAGGGAATGGTAGGTGCTTAATAAAATGCTTACTAAAATTAAATTAATAACAATAAATTAAAATAAAATGACTGACAAACATTTGAAGGGCTATCACATGGAAGAAGGATCAGCCTTGGCTGGACATGTCTCAAAGGCAGAATGAGTTGCTTCAGAGGTAATAGATTCCTCATCCCCAAAGGTATGCAAGCAGAGTGACCACTTGTGACTCCTTGTCAGGTATGCAGCAGAAGGGAATCCAAGTCAAACACTGGTTGGATTAGATGTAACCTCTGAGGTGCCTTCCAGGGAGATGATATTGATGTGACACTGCTCTGGCAGTTAGGAGACGGGGGTTCTAGTCCTATCTCTGCTTCTAACAAAGTGTGTAACCTTGGACAAGTCACAGTAACTGCTTGGGTCCTTCTTCACGCTAGATAACCTCTGAGCTCTCTTCCAACTCTCAGATTCTATGAAATAGTTAAAGAACTCATGTGAAAGAGAGACCAGCCATGTTCTGCTTGGCCCCAGTGGGCAGAAGGAGCAGCCAATTTGAACTTAGTACCAAGGTGGGCTTTTCCTGACAACAGGGGCTAACACCAGCATGCTGTGCAGCACAGAGAGT
Organism: Trichosurus vulpecula; assembly: GCF_011100635.1. Taxonomy (NCBI): domain Eukaryota; kingdom Metazoa; phylum Chordata; class Mammalia; order Diprotodontia; family Phalangeridae; genus Trichosurus; species Trichosurus vulpecula. The sequence continues at coordinate 1,246,854 of NC_050582.1, read as the reverse complement.
TCCCCCGAGCTGGACCTAGGTCAGAACCAGAGCAACTGACCTGAGGTCCCTTCTAGCTCAAAGCATTTAGGATCATACGGTGCCTGGCAAACCTTAGCCCAAGGCTGTACAAACCCATATCCAGAGATTTTCAAATGAGATGAGCTTAGATACATCAAAACCAATTCGATCCAGGTTAATCAAGCACTGTGATAGAGAAAGACAAAAACCAAAAGTTGCTCCTTTCCTCGCTCAAGGAACCCAAAATGGACTAAACAAACACCCTCTTACCTAATCCAAAATCGTTTCTGAGGCCCACTGGAGCTAGAGGCCCTTGATGGTGGAGTAGGGCAAACATCTCAGTTCGAGAAGGCTGTTCCAGTCAGCAAGGAATAGTCTTGATTAGAGCATTTGAATCCCACCCCCTGCCACCAACTTTGGAACTGCCAGATTTCCCTTGGATTTATTCCCAAGGGATGCAGTGGAAAGAGCACTGGGTCAGGTTGTGACCTTGGAGTGGTACTTTCCCTCTTCAGACTTGGGGCCTCCCTCTGTAAAATGAAAGCACTGGACTAGACAGCTTTAGGTGTTCCCTCTAGCTCTAAATCAGTGAGTACTGAGTTAAGGCAGGGGTGGGGAATCTGCAGCCTCAAGGCCAAATGTGGCCCTCTAGGTCCTTAAGTGCAGCCCTCTGACTGAATCCAAACTTCACTGAACAAATCCCCTTAATAAAAGGATTTGTTCTGTATAACTTGGACTCAGTCAAAAGGCCGCACCCGAGGACCTGGAAGGCCACAGGTTCCCCACCCCTGGGTTAAGGTCTTCAATTTGAGAACCTCATTCCCCCCATCCCTCATCCCCCCCTCCCTCTCTGTGTCTGTCTGTCTCTCTTTCTCATAATTTCATTTGTTTCCCATCTCAGAAAAGATAATGAGAGGATTCTCTTCCTTGGGTCCCCAGTGCACCCAAGGAATTGTGGGATGTCAGAGAAGAGAGGGATTACAAACTATCTGGGTTGAAAGGGTCTCTTGTGATCACCCAGTATAGGCATGAAGGTCCAGAGGATGAGAGTGATTCCCATAAAGCCAGAGGGGTATTGAGTCTGCTGCACACTTAGGACATTTATTAAACACCTGCTATGTGCCAGGCACTGTGCTAAGCCCTTTACAAATAATACTTCATTGAATCTAGCGCCCAGAGACCCAAATCCCATTTGGATCATTTGGGAGAGGGCTCAGACACGCTGCTTGCTTTCAGAGGGACAAAGAATAGAAATTGGCAGATTTAGTTAGAGGCAAGTTTCAGCTTAACAGAAGGAACATTTTCCTGACCAAAAAACTCTCTGAAAGTGGAACAGACACAAAGGGGGCCCCTCAAGAGAGGGCTTAAACAGTAGAGGATGCTCAGGTACAAGCCCCATCTGACTTGGAGATTCTAGCTCCTGACTCCCAGCAGAGGAAGCCAGGCCACTGTCTACGTGGTGGCGTTTTCCTCGTAGGTACCTTGCTGTAAGCCTCATCTGTAGGCCAGTCATGGCTCTGAACACTTTCCATCATCAGGGATGCCAGGAAGGATACAGATGAATGCACCCCCCCCCCAGCTAAACCCCATAGACCCTCGTTGAGCCACAAGACTTCCATAGGCATTAGCACCCATCTCTTGTGACTCAGGCTTCTTCTCCAAACTGAGTTTGAAAGAGCACGGGTCTCTTCAGCTGCTACTCCATATAGTCAAGCCCAAGTCACGTGTATGTGTATCTGTCTCCCTCTCTGTCTCTTTTTCTTTCTGTGTCTGTCTCTGTCACACACACACACACACACACACACACACACACACACACACACACACACACTACTCTCCGGCCTGTCTAACGTTTACTGTTCCTTTCAAGGATCTTTTGTCCAAATGCCAAATGTTACATTTTAATCAGAGTTGAGGGAGTGAAGAACTGTGGCCTAATTGTGGAGATGGCTCACTGTACAAGGGGCTCTTCCCCTCTCTGCATCATGAGGACTCATGACAGCCTTGATCTAGGGCTGAAAAGGGAGCTGAGAAGTCATCTAGTCCAACCCTCTCATGATGGGAAACTGAGGCCCAGAAGGGAAATGACCTACCCAGGGTCACAAAGGTTCAATGTCTGTTACCTATCAGAGGCCAGCTGGGTTCACTCTAGCAAAGGTTGTTGAGAACCCTGAGACGGATGAGCTGACCTGGGGGGTGACAAAGAAGCAGGGTTCTGGTGCCATAAGCCCCCACAGCACATGCTTTCATGCTATTCATTTCTGTCACTAGTGAGAAAATGACATCGCTGATCCCCTAAGTCAGAAGTGTGTGTTTGCCTTGACTGGTCCCTCCATCCTACCAGTCTAGGAAGCTCTGGGGGGAGAACTTTCTCAACCAGTGCAGCTGGGCACCTTCTCAATAATTTCCAGTCTTAGGAAGAAAAATGAATTAATAACAGATGGCAGCCTGGGCTGAAATCTTCCCTCGATTCCAATTTGCCCCAGCTTCTTGGCCTTCGCCCCATGTGGTTTGGGGAAGTTGTTGGTAATGACTGTGGGGGCTCAGTTTTGACACTAGAATGGCCTTTCTCCTCATTTCAGTCCTAACTCTGGAGCTTATACCATGAGGCCTTTGGGCTCTTTCCCAGGATGACCTCCTGTACTCTTGTCTCCTGGCAATAGCTTTAGCAGCTTTCAACTGGCCCACTTCATTGCCTGGGCTCTCATCCCTTTCTGTCTTAGATAGTGGAGCAAGTACAAGAAAGGCCAGTATGACACAATACAAATGTAAGGGAATTTTCTGAGGAGCCATCGAGGACAGGGTGCAATAGGAGAATGCACCAGGAGCCAGAAGCCCTGTGTTGTTCCCATGCTGACGTTTGCTCTTCCTCATTTCAGAGCTTGGTTTCCAGCTTATAGATGGGAATCTTTGCCTTGCCTACCCCCACAGGGTAGTTGGCATCATCTCATGGGAAATCACAATAAAGGGAGGGGAAGAAAGATAAGGAGAAGGAACAACAAAGCATCTTGGCTCTGATTTCCGGGGCACTGACAGATCAATCTGTTGTGGAAGACAGGTGAGGCTTATCCTGCCTGTCCTTGGAAGGGAGTAGCTATGGTCCCATGTAAGGAAAGAACTTGCTAAAAGTTGGTCATCCAAAAGTAAACTAGGCCACCTAATCAGGTAGTGAGATCCCCATCAATGGAGGTGCTCTTCAAGCAGACTAGATGATGGCTCAACAGGAATGTTGTAGAGAGGGATTTCAGGTGTGTGTGGGGGGGGGTGTGGATAGCTGCAGCTGAGGACCCATCTAGCTCCCAGATCATGTGGGTAGAAGGAACGGTGATGGAAGACAGCTACTGAGTACTGAGACCCATTTCCAAGGACCACAATCAACAAGTCTCAGTACTTTATAGATATATCTCATATTCCCAGGACATAATGCAGGATATGATCCACTTTGCAAAGAATTCAGGGACCATGGGGCTCCTGTAACTGGTTAATTATGTCTCTCACCCCCCCACAGCCCACTGGACAGTAACTGGTCCTCTTTTTAAGAATTCAATTTATGCACAACTTTTTCAGGAATGCATCTGTGATACGTGTTTCATGGGATCCCCAAGGACATGCATGAGCAGAAAAAAGAGCTGGGGCAGTCACGTGACAAGGATGAGGAATGAAAGAAGAAGACTTCTTGTCAAGATGGGCTGCTCAGCTAGCCCACACCTACTCCAGAAAATAAACCAAAGAAACATAATGAGTAACTACAGTAAGAGACTTCTTCCATCTCAGAAGTGAACAACAGCAAAAAGCAGAAGCCCACTGTGCATGCTGAGGCTGGACTGAGATATGGAGCCTGCAAGGCTCTGGGTCTAGAGGCAGCAGGAACAGAGGGCTTCCTGAAGAAAACTCTGGGGTGGTTGGAGAGCCCCAAGGTAATGATCAGTAAGTAGTAACCAGCAGCACACAATTGGGACAACTCAGCTCCCTAACATTCTGTCCAGAGCTAAAAGAGAGCCCTGATGATCCATTATTCTGAACCTCAAAGACTGAGGTGGAGAAGTCCTAACTCCAGGAGGTAGAGGTCAGTGCAGGAACCCAAGGCAAGACTATCCCACCTAATAGCACAGTAACGTGACAGGGCAGAGCCTGATCCTAGTACAAAGCCCTGACTCAGGAACTAGGGCTAAAGCGGTGAGTAAATCAAAGACACTGACTAGTATTAAAAGTTACTGTAGATCTCCCAAAAGAAGGAAAGAGTAACTCTCTAACAACTAAAAGCAAATTCAAGGAGAAATATGATTTTTCACAAGGATTAAATAAATACCTAGACAAAATGATGCAAGAGGTGAAAGAAAATAAAAGCACTAAAAAAAGAACTGGAAGGAGAAACAAACAGCTTAGAAGAAAAGTGGCCAATTTTTAGCCAAGCTATCAATTTGCTGAAAACTAAACTAGACCAAACAGAAATCAGTGACTTCATGAGATAGCAAGAAAGATTACAACAAAATCAAAAGATTGAAAAAATAGAAGAAAATGTGAGACATCCAGTGTCAGAAACAACTGACCTTGAAGACAGGACAAAGAGAAATATTTTAAGAATCATTTGACTCACAGACACTTATAATTTAAAAAAGAAAAGAAAATCCTGAACATTCTATTTGTAGAAATTCTAAATGCACGTTGCTCAAATCTAGTAGAACCAGAAGGCAAAATAAAGATAGAAAGACTGCCCTGATCACCTCCTGAAGGGAAGGCAAGAGGAATCACTAGGTGTGCAAGGCGGAAAAAGGAGATGGAACTCGATACATCTCAGAAGTGGGGGCATGGAGGGAACCAAGTATCAAATGACTAACAGACAAAAGAGGAGTGAACACAGGGTCGGTGTGGTGGAGAAATACATCAAACACAACAAAGGAATAAGAAGGAGGATACTACTAGATAAAGAATACCCACAAGCAAAACAAACTGATCCTCAAGGGAGAGATTAAACAAGAAAAGCAAAGAAGTAGAATTGGAAGGTGAATCAATTGGAGGAATGACTGAACAAACTGTGGCATATGAATGGAATGGAATATTATTGCAGAATGTTGTTGTTGTGTCATTTTTAGTTGTGACCCCATCTGGGGTTTTCTTGGCAAAGATACTGGAGTGATTTGCCATTTCCTTCTCCAGCTCATTTTACAAATGAGGAAACTGAGGCAAACAGGGTTAAGTGACACCCAGGGTCACACAGCTAGGAAGTGTCTGAGGCCAGATTTGAAGTCAGGTCTTCCTGATTCCAGGTCCAGCACTCTATCCACTGCTCCACCTAGCTGTCTCACTGTACCATAAGAAATGGGAAAAAAAAGAGATGCTTTTGGAGAATTGTGGGTAATATGAATTGATACAGAGTGAAGTGAGCAGAACCAGGACAATGACATCATAAAGAAAAAACAACATTGAAAGACTTCAGAACTCTGATCAACATAACGGCCAAACATGTCTCCAGAGGACTGATGGCAGAGCATAATCTGACAGGGGGATGATGGAATGAAGGTGCAAAAAGAGAAACAGACTTTGGACCTGGACGCTTTGGGGCTTTGTTCTGACTGATTATATCTTTGTGGCACCAGGTTTTTATTTTTTCCCTACTGGTTTTAATGGGGGTGGGGGAGATGTTGCAATAGGGTTGCCAAAAAAAGAAAAAAGGGAGCCAATGCAACATTTCAAATCATGCACAGAAGGAAGCTCAGAGGGGAGCACAGACAAGCAGGATCATTTTGAAAGTCATGTGGGATTAGTTTTACTGCATGCCTTCTTTAAGTGAGTGGCATAATGTAGAGATGGAAAGTTTCATGTGCCTTTCTCTATTCTCTGCGATACGTGGAAATGCTCTTTTTTGATTTTTAGGTTCAGAATAATTTTTTAAAAATTAAGATCAAAGTGTGAGGTCATTGATTGGGTGCACAGCTAAACAAAATGGTATGTAAATGCCATGAAACAGTAGCATACAGTGTGAAGTGAGGAGGAATTGAGAGAACCACGGAGAGACATGTACAAAGAGCCCAGGAGAACAAGCTATACAATGAGCACAAGCAATAAAATGAAAAGAAGCCCAAGTGAAAAACAAACCTGAGAAATGAACAAAGGACAGAGTGTTCTGTTGTCAAAAGAGGATCCTCACTTTTGCCCTTTGTCACTGGCCCAAGCTGATTAGAAATGGGAGGCTTCCCGTGCCACCTTCCTTCTTTCCCAGCTCAGATTCTTCCTAGTCAATGGAGTAAAAGTGGACCGAGCTGCGCTGCTTCTTGCCTTCCTACCCATGTGACCCTGAGGGAGTCGCCCCACTGCTCATCCTGTGTCCCCAATCTTCTGAACGGGAGAGACGCCAGAAGCCTTCTGGGTAAGAGCTTGCCCTCTCGGAGCCTTTGGAGAATGAGATTGGACCTTTCTAGCCCTAAATCCTACAAGCCTTTGATTTCAAACATGTCTCAGTGCTAAAGCAACAGTTATGTAAAGAATAGCCAGGATGAAATGATACCACTCCATCCTTCTTCCTTAGTCCAGAGACTTTGATGTTTTGCCCCATGACCTGTACCAGGTGGGCAGTTAAGGGCCCCCAAAGGCATGATCGCCCCTACTCCTCCACACTTCTGCTCCTTACCAGTGCTTTGGCCTTTATTCTGGCCACCAGTGAATGTCCACAGAGTAGCTCTTTTGTCAGGAAACCTCAGAGTTGAACAGAGCATCCTCAAGCACCCTCCCAGGGCACAAACTCCCTAGAGCAGTTCTGACCAGGGGTCATCATCCATCTTGAAGAAACTTGAAGAAACCCAAGCTGTCCTTAGCCACATGAAAAAATTGCTCCAAATTACTAACAGAGAAATGCAAATTAAAGAAACTCTGAGGGTCCATCCCAGATTCAGCAAATTAGCAAAATTGGCAAAAATGGAAAATGACAATTGTTGGAAGGGGCTGTGCCCTGCCTCCCTAAACCACCTTTCCTGCCTCTAGCCTAGCCTCTGTAGCCATCATTGAAAGAAGTAATCACTGTAGAAAAAGGGTCCCCACACCCCCAGGCCTCATTGCCACCCTGGCAGTCCTCATGTGAAGAGGCCACCAAATCCTTAGCCCTGTCTAATGGCTCGATATCAAAAACTCAGAATTTTATCAGTGAAAATTACCTTAAAGAAGAGGCCTAAACACCTGCTTGGCTGCTCTACTCTCTGGACCATGGGACTTTTACTTCCTGGCACCTTTCCTGAGTGTTGTCTCACCTAGAATGGGAGCCCTTCAAGGGCAGGGAGCAGCTTTCTCTTCTGTTTGGATCCACAGGGCTTGGCATACAGTGGGTGCTTAATAAATGCACATGTGGACAAAGGAAAGGTGAAAGACCCAAAGTAAGACACTCTTTCCTGGAAAATGGCAGTAGCCTCTGAATTGGTATCTTTTTCCCCAAATGGAGGTGCCAGGAAGGGTTGAGCAATCAGAGAAAGGGAGCACAGGAGTGGAGGGATTTTGCAGCATGAGAAGACTGTAGAGGCAGCAGCACATCTCCCATTTCTGTCAGGGGCACCACCACTCTGATATTAGCCTTGGGATTCCTCTCTCCTGTATCCCACATAGCCAAACAGTTGCCAAACTCTACGGTTTCTACCTCAGTCTCTCCCATGTGGCACCTCTGTCTACTCATGAAGCCACTACCTTATTTCAGGCCTGTATCACCTGAGTTGGATGTGCTGAGTCTGAGATGCCTAGAAGACTTTCAGCTTGAGCTGAAGCCCAGGCAGGAGACTGAGCCTGCATATTCCCATCCGGGAGGCAATTGAACAAAAGGGAGGGGATGAAGTCATCAAGTGAGAGAATGTGGAGAGAGAAGAGAAAGTAGCCCAGGACAAGGCCTTAGGTGACACACACAGTTAGAAGGCATAATATGAATGACAAACCAACCAGAGAACGAGAAGGAGCAGTGAGATCGGTAGGAAGAGAACCAAGAGAGAGCAGTATCCCAAAAACCCAGAGAACAGCAGCTGGTATCTAAGGAGGAGAGAGTGATGAACAGTGTCAAAGGCTACAGAGAAGTCAAGAAGGATGAAGACAGAGTAAAGATCAGCTTAGCCATTAAGAGATTATGGGTGACAGGGGAAAGAAGCATTTCTGAGTGATGAGGTCAGATGCTGGATCGCAAATTGGGGAAGACTGGGAGAAGTAAACACAATGAGTGTAGACTGCTCTTTGGCCATGATTCTGGAAATGAATTGGGAAATATGCAAAGAAAGTGGCTAAAACTTCCTTATCCTTTGACCCACAGATTCCAATACTAGGCATATACCTCAAGGAAGTCATTGGCAAGTCCCCAGATGTGCCCAAATATTCATAGCGGCACTTTTGGGGGTAGCAAAGAACTGGAAACAAAGAAGACTGGGGAAGGGCTAACCAAACTGTGGTATGTAAAGGTGAAAGAATCTTACCGTGCTCTAAGAGATGACCAATATGAGAGACAGAGAAGCCTGGGAAGATCTGGAAGAACTGATACAGAATGAGGTAAGCAGAGGTGTTCCACACAATGACTCCAACCACAAAACAATCAAGAGTGAATGGTACATGCGGCTAATACGTAAATGTTTTGCGTGACTTCATGTGTATAATCAACATCGTGTTGCTTGCCTTCTCAAGGAGTGGGAGGAAAAGAGAATTTCAAACTCAACATTTTTGACAATGAATGTTAAAAATATTTTAAAATGTAATTGGGAAATATTTAGTGAAATAAAAATATTTTTTAAAAGAGTGAATGCCGCAAAATTACAAAGAACAAGTATGGCCCCAAAGAAGAAATGTGAGAAACAGTGCACATGTGTTATCAGTGAACTCATCAATTTTCCTGATTTCCCCCTCTTTTTCTATTTATCTTTTTAAAAACAAATTCTTTATTCTATGAGCTGGCTCTCTCCGAGTGGAGAGGGAGAAGGATAGAGGGAGAAAAATAGGTGGGGTAAAAACAAAACGTACCAATAAAGATGTATTTTTAAAAAGACAAAAAACAAAACCAAAGCTTGGCTAGGAAGGAGAAGAGCAATATAAGACAGGAGCTTGTAGAAGCCTCTCTTCCACTGCCACCAACTAAGTCTCTCCTCCCTTATTCATGCCCAGATTTCTCCCCTAGAAAGATTGCTCTCAGATCCAACATCCTAAAGAGAAAAAGAAGAAAGGAGGAGGAGGAGGAGGAGGAGGAGGAGGAGGAGGAGCCTAAGCTAGGGAGCCAGAGCTGTGGCCACTCTATCACAGAGCAGATCACTCCCACACACAGCTTGAGACAAATAAACAAATCAGCTTGGTTTTCATCCCTAGCCAAGAACTAAAGAGTGCTTGTTGGGAGCTTCATGTGCCTCTGCACATGCCTTCCTTGTCTTCTCCCACACCCAGATAAAATGCCCTGTACACCCGGGAGCCCCCCCGCCCCCAGCCCTTCAGAAGATGCTCTCCTGCCGGACAAGCCCACACACTTCAGCTGTTATTTCCAGTTAATCACTTGCTGTCCTGGATCACTCAAATTCCCAAATGGCCATGATCTCATGGATGGCCATGATCTCATGGATATGGGCATTCCTTCCAGGGCTGCAGGTCAGAGCAGGCCTCTTCATCCTGAGCCCTTCTGGTCTGTGTCCTCCCAGTGTGGTGGGGCCTTGCCTCATGACATCCCTGCAGACTAGGTAAGCACCTGGAATAATGTGGCCCACAGTCTAAGGTGGGGAGACAACATGCAAACAAATCTGTACAAATGAGATTTGGACAGGATAAATGAGAGATAATTTATTTTTTAAAAAAAGGAAAATATTAGCACTAAGAGGGATTGGGAAAGGTTTCCCATAGAAGGTGGGATGTTGGCTGAAAAACAAAGAAAGTCAGGGAAAGCAGTAGGTAGCAATGAGGAGGGAGAGCATTCCAGGCAGCCAGGCCAGTGCAAATGCTTAGAGGCAGGAGATGGAGAAATAGCAAAGAGGTCAGTGTCACTGGACCACAGAGTACATGATGGGGGGAAGGGATATAAGAAGATTGCAAAGCTGCTGGAGAGAGGGGCTAGATTATCAAGGGCCTTGAATGACGATCAAAGGATTTTCTATTTGATCCTGGAGGCCTCGGGGAGCTACTAGGGTTTACAGAGAAGGGGGAGGATGTGGATAGACGTGTACTTTAAGAAAATCAATGCTAAGACCTCTGAGAGCAGGAACTTGAGATGGCTGGTCCTTGGCTTCCCCCACAGCACCTTGCACAGAACAGCCACTCTAACTCTGCTGAATGCATAAATGGAGAAATACTAGGGACCTGGGCCAGAGCTGAGGAAAACAGAGCCCTGAGCTGAAGTGAGCACAGCCCCAAACAATATCCGGTCAGCATTCAGCACACAAACACTGTGCTAAACTCGACACAAATACAAGCAGAAAGAAAGACGGCAATTGCCCAGGTGGGAAGGAGCCCAGGACATAGAGAACCGGTACAGAGAAGCGCCTGTCAGCACTCCCTCCCCCATGCAAAGCTCAACACAGTGACAACCTAGGAAAGTGGATTTAGAGGGCTACAGGATTTGAATGTAGGTCTTCCTGATCCCATTTCAACAATCCATCACCTGACAACTCTCAACCATGATAACAGCTAGCATGTATATGGTACCTTAAAGTTTTCAAAACATTTCTTTTATCCTCACAACAACCCTTGGAGGTAGGTGATATTATCATCCCCATTTTACAGACAGAAAACTGAGGCAGACAGAGATTAAGTGACTTGCTCAAGGTCACACAGCTAGGAAGTGTCTGAGGCTGGATTTGAACTCAGGTCTTCTCACCTTCAGGTCCAGTGTTCTTTGCACAGTTGTGCCACCTCATGCTGCCACAAGATAGGATAGGGTCTATGATTTTATTGACATAGGAAACTCTCTGTGAATGTAGGGCAGCACCTTCTCAGAAACTTCCCAGTCTTAAAGAATTGCCTGGGATGCTAATGGGGTGACTTGCTCGGGGTCACAGAGTCAGCTTCCATCACAGGTGGGTCTTGACTCTGGATCCTTCTGGCTTCGAGGAGGGCTCTTTGTCCAGTACACCACTGCCTCTCAGATGACAGATACAAGAAAAAAGTAATAACTTGGAAGCTAAATGGACTGTGTGTTATGGGAGTACTACTGACCTAGCTATAAGGCTGAAGGGGCAAGATGGTGCAAGTGGATCAGAAGCCTTGAATGTCACACTGAGGACTCTGGATTTGCTCCTATAGGAAACCACTTAAGTAGAAGCTCTTAAGGAAGGAGGCCCCCAGATCCCCAGCTCCCCAGTCAGTTAATGGCCTAGTTTGCCATGCTTACACTGAATTACCTGACTCCTAAAAACCTTTCAGACATCTCCAACTGGATGTCTAGTAGACATCCTAAACTCAACATGTCCCAAACTGACCTCGTTATCTTGCCCCCAATACCTCCTACCTTCCACATTACTGTAGGAGGAAGGCAACACCACCCTCCCATCCCTCAAGCTCCGAACCTAGGAGTCATCCTGGATTCCTTACTATCTCTCACCTCCATCCCCCATCCAAGCTGTTGCCAAAGCCTGTCAATTCATCTCTCGAATATATCCCCTTCTCTCCTCTGACAATTGGTGCAGGCCCTCATCTCCTCACACTTGGACCATTGTCATAGCTGCTGGGGTGGGGGTGGGGTCTGCCTGCCTCCAGGCTCTCCCCACTCCCATCCACCCTCCACTGGGCTATCAAAGTGATCTTCCTAAAGCTCAGGTCTGACCATGTCACCCCCCTCCCCCACTCCCCCACCGCCGCTCGATAAACTCCAGTGGCCCCCTATTGCCTCCAGAATCAAATACAAAATGCTCTGTTTGGCACTCCAAGCCCGTCGTCCCCCGTCCCTTCCTCCCTTCCCAGTTTTCTTACACTTTCCTCTCTGATACATACTCTTCCATTCAGTGACACTGGCCTCCTGGCTGTTCCACCACCAAGACCCTCCATTTCCCCACTCTGGGCATTTTCACTAGCTGTCACCATCCCCCATGCATGGAATGTCCTCCCCTCCTCATCTCTGGCTCCTGGCTTCCCAGCTAAAATCACTCCTCCTACAGGAAGCCTTTCCCAATCCCTCTTAAATCGAATGCCTTCCTTCTGGTGATTATTTCTTATTTATCTTGTATATAGCTTGTTTGTATATAGTTGTTAATATGTTGTCTATCCCATTAGACTAGGGGCATCTTTTGCCTTTCTTTGTACCTCCAGTGTTCAGCACAGTACCTGGCACACAGTAGGCATCTAACAAATGCTTATTAACTGACTGACCTTACTCATCCACACCAACCAAACTTAAAGGAGGTAGATAAGGGGTGCCATATTGGGCCAGACCAAGGGGCCACCTAGCCCAGGGTCTTGTCCAGCAGTTACGATCAAGGGTCATTTTGTAAGAGGAGGCAGCTGCCTAGGTTTATCATGTGCAAAGGTAAGAAACATGCCACACACTGCCCCTACTTCCTGAAATTCAATCTTTCTACAAACTTCTCCGTCCCATCTTTAAGATACTGAAGGTTAAACTCCCTGCTACTTGAAAGAGCACTCTCGTGCATTTGGCCTACAAGCTTCAAGAGGTCTGTCCTAACCTGAGTCCCAGCAAGCCACTCAGCCTACATGATGCATGAGTTCAGAGCCAATCACATTTCCTTTGAGCCGTGATCATTCAGAATTCAAGAGGCTTTGGCTTTGTAGTCTCTCCTCATACTAAAAATTCTTGAACCCCTCCTAGGCCCCAGCCATTTAGTCATGTTCTTTGTGTCTTACTGGAAGGGCATTAACCACCAGAAGCACCTGTGCTACGCTACGCTACCCTCCCCCTCCCCCAGTTTTGTACCAGGAGAAGATCATGTTTCCTGCTTTCCCCTTACTGCCTGTGTTCTTGGCCTTTGGGGCCCAGCAGGACACTGGGCCAGGAGCTTCAAACAGCCTACTACAGCTCCTAAAGCCTGGGTTGCAGCCAAGAACTTGGAGGCAATCATCTTATGTGCAGTTTGAAAGTATGTTGTTGGGGAAGAGGTTTTGGATCTGGAGTCACAGGATCTGAGTGTGAACCTCAGCTCTGTCCTTAATACCTGTGAGAATTTAGGCAAGTCAATTACTGTCTCCGAGCCTCAGTTTCTTCCTCTGTAGAATGAAAGGCTCTCTTCTAGCTCTAGGCCTGTGATGCCTACGTAGATTATCTTATTATGCGCAGTAGCTGGCTTGACACTCTTCAGCCCATTCATATCTCCGTGGGATTTTCATTTGGCTTTGCTACTTAGAGATGGTTTGATGAAGAGCTAACCTAGGACAAGCACATGGCATACATCTCTCTCCAACCAAGAGCCACTGCTGCCACAGCTGCTGTGTATTTTGAGAAATAAAAGAGGAAAATCTGACCTGTGTGGCCAGAACCCGAAAAGCTGTTTACTCCTCTATTTATGAATCCATATCTGTCAGCATATACTAGAATTCTCTATATGATTCTATATCCCAGCCCAGCCAGCAGAGGATGCCCTAGAGCACCAGAAACTTGACCCAGAACTCCACAGGAACCATTTGATTGGAAATGGCTCAATCTGGACCCTCACTGAAGAAGACTCAGAACATTGTCTTTAAGATATGCAGAAGTTCACCCAAGCTAAAGTCACTTTTAAAACTGCCTAAGTTTTCCTGAAAGCTTCAAAGAAGATAGGGAAGATGAAGTTGAAATCAGTCTGGCTGACAAGATCCTCTCTCTGACCCTGACTGGGGCACTCTAGCTTACTCAGGAGAAAGATAAGGTACTAATATGTTTGTGTCTACAGCCCAAATGTAGTAAGAAAGACAGTATAGTTTCAGGCCTTATAGGAAGGTAGAGGTTTAAAACTTAGGCAGGACAATATGAAATGCTCTAGAATAGGTGTCCCCAACCCCATTAGAGGTCAGTCCTAGCCTCTTTCCCCCAAGAACAGAAGCCCCAGAGGTCCTGGCTTTCTGTTAATCAACAGACTATAAACACGGGGTTATCTATATACCGAATGCCAAAAAGGATACTGAATTCCTTTACCTTCCCGTTAGGGTTCAACTGCAAAGTATTTCTACTTAAAGGAGCCAAAACCTCAGTTAATTATCATTTTGCTACAAAGTGTAAAGTTTGAAGCGTAGGAAGCTCACTTTGCCTACTTCTTCTTTGATCAGCCCTTCTATAGGTCAAGCCTGCTAGCAAAGCAAGAGAAGCCTCAAAGTAACTGTACAATCTAGACTAGAGAAAGCTTCAGTCTTAAAGTTTCAGCAATATTCAGTTATCCTCAGTAGTAATGCCCAACTCTACAGCCTTGTGAATGCAAGCTCACCTGCACCCTTAAAAGTAAGGTACTGAGTTCTTATATTTCAGAGAGAATGCCAGGGTCATCCTTGGCCTTCAAGCACCTGACTGACCCCAGTTGCCCTCTTCCTCCTGAGCAATAAAAACATATGACTGGTCTGTGATCAGGCCAGAAGCCTGTTTCACTACATTTATTATACTTCACAAACAATTCAATCTCAATAGAAATGTCTCTCAATGTACCCTCAAAGGGTTAACTGTGAGAGGAGAAAAAAATAAGCTTAAAAATTGACCAATTCAAACCAAACCACCAGAAAGTTCATATACACATAATACAGTCTCTTGTTAGGCTGCCTCTGGGGAGATCTCATTTCTTTAGCAAGTGGCTACTGGACACTCCCCCCAGCCCAGCCCCCAGGGACAGAGGCAACATGCAACAAGGTGGAAAGGGAGTGTTTCCCCTGACTTTTTAAATAGCTTGGAGCCCTTCCCAAGGAATGACCCAGTTGGTGTGGATCTCAAATTGCAGGTAAAAACCATATCATCTCACATGGTCTGACATGGAGTTGGTTAAAAAGTTACTTCCCTGGGGCACACAGCACTCATTTGAGCTGTTGGCAGCTGGCTTCCACTGGCAGCCTTGTAGGTGCTAAGAGCTAGTAGTTACCCTGAGGCATGAAGCTGACCAGTCCCTCCAAGGGGCCTGCCTCTACTCCCTGGTTAATTCAATGACTTTGCCATTTGCTTCGCAGTTGGTTTAATGAGTTTGCCAGTTACTTTGTAACTGACTTAGTGAGTGGCTTTCCAACTCACTTAGTTACTTTGCCAGGTACTCTGACTAAAGCTTAGTGAATTTCTTTCCCAGGTTCTCTGTGACTGACTTAGTGAGTTACTTTGCCAGTTACTTTGCGACCAAGTTTGTAAATTACTTTGCCAGTTACTTTGCGACCGAGTTTGTGAGTTACTTTGCCAGTTACTTTGCGACCAAGTTTGTAAATTACTTTGCCAGTTACTTTGCGACCGAGTTTGTGAGTTACTTTGCCAGTTACTTTGCGACCAAGTTTGTAAATTACTTTGCCAGTTACTTTGCGACCGAGTTTGTGAGTTACTTTGCCAGTTACTTTGCGACCAAGTTTGTAAATTACTTTGCCAGTTACTTCGCGACCAAGTTTGTGAGTTACTTTGCCAGTTACTTTGTGACTTAGTTACATTCCCGCTTACTGCGACAGAGCGTGACAGGCGATCAGTAAAGGAGGGGAGCAGGTGTACCCTCCTTCCCTCCCTCCTTGGGCCGCCCGGCAGGAGGGGTGACTCACCTGCTGCGGGTCCCCAGGGCCGGGGAGAAGCGGCGTGTCCCTGGGCTCGGGTTCGGGCGGTGGCAGCAGCTGCTGCTGTTGCTGCTGTTGGAGTTGAGGTGGCAGCTGCCCGCGCTGGCGGCGGCGGCGGGCGACCAAGGCGTCCCGGGAGGCATCAACGGTAGCGTCGGGGGGTCCGGCAGGCTGCCCGGCGGGGGCAGGGGCGCGGCGGGCCTCGGCGGCTAGCTCTCGCCGAAGCTCAGAGCGCAATTCCAGGTAGCAGCAGAGCGTCAGCAGGTGGAGGGCCAGCGACAGCGCGAAGAAAGCCAGGAAGAGGCGGCAGCTGCTCCCGGCGCCCGCCGAAGCCGGGCCCCCACGACAGCCGCAGCCCCGCTGGCTGGCCCGGCGACGGCCGGGTCCGATGACCGGCCCGGCGATTAGCCCGGGTTCCCCGCGCGCCGCGGCCGCCTCTTGGGCGAAACCCATGGCCTCCGGGGGACCTCCCGCACTCTCTGGCACGCACGCACGCCCGTCCGTCCGCCCGGGAGGCCCGTGGGCCCCGCGCCGCCGCCGCCGCGTCTGCTGCTTGGGCCGGCACTCTCGGAAGGAGCCCTGTCAGGCGCGTCTACTGAGCGGCCATGGGCCGGGGGCTCAGGGCACCCGCGGCCGCTGCACCTCGGATACGCACACGCACGGACTGCCCGGACGGCCAGACGGACGGACGAGGCGGCGGCGGCGGCTGGGCGGGCCGGAGTGCGGAGCAGCCGCGTGTGCGGCCCCACTCCGCGGGCGGGGGGGAGGGCGGAGAGAGGCGGGGGCGCGGTCTGGCCCCGCCCCGTGGCCGCGGAGCGACGGCTCCGCCACCCAATCGGCATGGCCTCCCGGCGCCCGGCGCCCCGCGCCCCGCCCTCCCCCACGACTCCACCCCGGCCCCTCGCTCAGGGGGCGGAGCCGGGCCGCGTGCGGCCCCGCCCCAGAGCGCTCACTCCTCCCCCAGCTTCCCGCTTTTCCCATTCCCGTTGGCGGGAGCGGCTGCCCTTCAGCTCCGGACCCCGCCTCCAGTTAACTCTTGGGCTTCTGCCAGGGGGAGGCTAGCTCAACTAGGGGCGCTCTGCAAAGGCGAGCTCTTGTCCAGTGCCCTGGTGGGTCGCGAAGGGAGAGCAGGAGCTGGGTCACAACTCGATTCTGCTTGATGCTGCGTGACTTCCCTGAGCACAGCAGGCGCCAACTAAATGCTCGTGGAACTGAACCTGGTAGAAAACGAGCTCTGGGCGGAGAAAAGTTTGCCTGTCACCTCCCTGTGCCCCCACCTAACCCAGCGCAGCCCTTCTCGGTCGCTCTCTCCCTTCCAGGGGTTTCACAGACCAAGTAATTAAAACAGTTAGGGCTTTGGAATGAAACCTGCCAGCCAGGGCCGAGGTCCAAGCCGCAGGCAGCTGGCGCACGGACGAAGCCGGGACAGGAATCCCGGGAGCAGCAACGGCCTGGGAGCCAAAGGCGGAGGGGGGGGAGGGAGGACAGCCACAGACCGAGAAGAAGGCAACGCAAGAGACCCAGTCTTGGGGCCAGCCCGAGGGGACTGAGAAGGGCTAGGGGTGGGGGGAGACAGAGTCTGACAGAGACAGTGAGAGACAGAGAATTTGGGAAGCAAGAGACCCAGTCTTGGGGCCAGCCCAGGGGGAACTGAGAAGGGCTAGGGGTGGGGGGAGACAGAGTCTGACAGAGACAGTGAGAGACAGAGAAGTTGGGAAGCAAGAGACCCAGTCTTGGGGCCAGCCCGAGGGGACTGAGATAGCCATTCATTCATCCGATGACCACTTACTGAGATTCTTGAAGGGGGAGGGGGTGCGGTAGAGTTCCTTTTAATATGATGTGAGAATGCTGGCTTGAGCGACCAGGAAATCTGGGTTTTCGTTCTATCTCTGGCACTAGCTAGCTATGTAAGTAAGCCTGAACGAGTGACTTCCCACCACACCCCCTCCCATTTCCTCGTTAAAGTAGAGTTTGGGCTAATTAAGGTCTCTGAGGTCCTCTTCCAACTCGGACATTTTAGGTTCTGGGGTCTTTCCAGACTTCCATGTTCTAAAGTCCCACTGAGCTCCATAGTTCAATGACCATCGAATCTTCTGAAAAGAACTAACCGTGTCCCTTCATTGGACAAAGCGAGAAACCTGATGGCCAGGATGGAGCAGATCTTCCCAAAGTGGGGGTGGGGAGGGGAGAATGGCTTGGGGACTCTGGTGTCTTCATTTGCAGGCAGCTGTTCTAGCCTTAATACACCTCCCCACTCACTCCCTAGAGAAATCCCTGGGAGGGAGTTCAACAAGTCAGCCAAGAGTTCCAGATGTGCAGCTGGAGAATACACAGCTGGCAGAATCTTTAACATTACACCAAACACAAGAAGGCAACAAACATACTGAAGTCAGATTTCCCCTTGAGCCCATAAGGGACGGTGGGAAGGACAGATCCAAAGTGAGAGCCACGGTTTTCTAGGGTTGGAGCTGACTGGGAGTGGGCTGACCTGGAGTGGAAGAGGCAGCTCAGATCATTGAAGGAAAGGGTCATAGGGTTAGCACAAGGGCTCCTTAGTATGGTAAAAAGAACCGTGCATCTGCAAATGAGAGCCCAGGAGCTCAAGCTTCAGCTCTCACTGGTACAAGTAGTGTGACCTTGAACAAGTCACTGCAACTTTGTGCCTCAATTTCCTCATCTGTAAATAGGTGGGGTTTAGGTCCTCGGGTGTGGCCTTTTGGCTGAGTCCAAGTTTCATAGAACAAATCCTTTTATTAAGGGGATTTGTTCTCTGAAGCTTGGATTCAGTCAAAGGGCCAAACTTGAGGACCTAGAGGGCCACGTGTGGCCTTGAGGCCACAGGTTCCCCACCCCTGGACTAGATGATCTTAAAGGTCCCTCCCAGCTCTTAAATTCTATGATCCTCATGTCCCTTCCTGCCCCCAGATTACAATATGCAGGTTTTATTTAATTATACCCCTTTTACATGTAAGAAAATTGAGTCAGCCCATAGATCCAATTGAACCAGGAATAGCCTGGTAATGGCCCTTCTCACTCTCTCTGGCCTTTAGGGGAATTCAGTGATTGTCATTAATGTTTGAAAATGTCTGTCAAGTTGGTTTCTCCTAACTGACCCATTCACAGGACTTAAAGCTGGAAGAGGCTTTGCAGCTCGTGGATTTCTAGGGTTTGTCACCTTTTTGGCTTCTGTGGAGAAAATCCATTTTCATTTTAGTTCTAGATAGGAGTGGCCTTTGGCAGTCAGATGGAGAAAATGATGGATCCCTTCTCAGGGTGGTTCAAAATGTAGGCATAGGAATGCAAAGGAAACCAATTCTACTGAAATATCATTAGCAATGTATTTTTTAAGAAAGAAGTTTCTAGCCCCCAGCTTAAGAATCCTTAGATAATCAAGCCTGTTCATTTTCCAGACGGGGAAACTAACACGCAGGGAGGATACTTGCTTGCCAAAGGTCACGTAGCTTGTTAGTGCTGGATTGTCCTGACTTGCTAACACAGTGCAGCATGGTGCTTGGGTCTGGAGCTTGGATCAGGAGCTTAGATATAGTGCTTGGGTCTAGTGGTTTATCTGGTAGTTGGCTCTGGAGCTTAGATATAGTGCTTGGGTCTGGAGCTTGGATCTGGTAGTTGGCTCTGGAGCTTAGATATAGTGCTTGGGTCTGGAGCTTGGATCTGGTAGTTGGATCTGGTAGTTGGATCTGGAGCTTAGATATAGTGCTTGGGTCTGGAGCTTGGATCTGGTAGTTGGCTCTGGAGCTTAGATATAGTACTTGGGTCTGGAGCTTGGATCTGGTAGTTGGATCTGGAGCTTAGATATAGTGCTTGGGTCTGGAGCTTGGATCTGGTAGTTGGATCTGGAGCTTGGATCAGGAGCTTAGATATAGTGCTTGGATCTAGTGGTTTATCCAGTGGTTGGATCTGGAGCTTAGATATAGTGCTTGGGTCTGGAGCTTGGATCTGGTAGTTGGCTCTGGAGCTTGGATCAGGAGCTTAGATATAGTGCTTGGGTCTGGAGCTTGGATCAGGAGCTTAGATATAGTGCTTGGGTCTGGTGGTTTATCTGGTAGTTGGCTCTGGAGCTTGGATCAGGAGCTTAGATATAGTGCTTGGATCTAGTGGTTTATCTGGTGGTTGATCTGGTGGGATGTCCCAAGGAATATGGATGCATTTCAGACTCAGAAAGGACTCTGGAGCATTTGCACAGGAAAGGCCCCTCCAAGAAACTTGCAAAGAGGTAAAAGGCTACCTCTCCTTGTCTGAAGAGGAAATGGAAGCAAATGGCAAGCATTTCCTAACAGTGTAGTCCAGGGACCCTCCAGGTCTCCAAATGTCATGCTGTGCTTTAGCATCATCAGGGTCCTACGACTATTGGTTTCTGGGGTCCTATTGCCTCAAATCCAGGCATGCCTAAGAAATTAGGAAAGGGCTCAGGGCTTAAGACCCAAGACTTTCTCCAGAGACAGCCACAACACAGGAGAACACAGATAAAGGCAACTCTTCAGAGCTGCCCTCAACTTTTACGAGGTGCCTGCATCCACACAAAGAGACACAGACGGGACCACAGACATGGTGGAGGGGGGTGAGGAATGGAGGTATCCTTATGACTGGCAATAACAGATGTCTTTCTGCCCCCTCCCCCAGGCCAACTGTCCTATTTCCCTGATTGTCGGAGCCCAGCCAAGATGGCAGGGTTGAAGGAAGAAGTGCAACCAAGCTTTTGCCTGCAACTATTCCACAAAGATCTAGAAAACTCATCAGGCCAAGTCCTAATTAGGAATTATTTTAAAGCATAGTGAATTATTTCATCATGCCCAGGTCATCATAGGGAGGCACACAGGGAGGGCTTCAGACACTGGGGAATGGGTTGAGCTTTACATCAAGGGGACTGAATAAAGGCCTGCCTGCTGCTGTGTGCCAGGGTAAGAAATCCTAGATCCATCACAGAGAGCCAGGAACCCCTGATCATGTTCAGGGAGCAGAAACAGATGCAGAGTAGCAGCCTTGTCACTCACTTGCCACTGCTGGGTCACAAATCTAGTGCGGACTGCACCTAGGAGTATAGGGCAGCTCAGTAGCACAATGGTTAGAGCACTGGGCCTGGAGTCAGGGAGACTTAAGTTCAAGTCCAACCTCAGACATTTACTAGTTGTATGACCCTGGACTTAACCTTTTAACTTAACCTCTGTTTAACACTTAACCTCTGTTTGCCTCAATTTCTTCAACTAAAAAATGGTGCTAAGACTAGCATCTACCTCATAGAATTGTTTTGAGGATCAAATGAGATAGTATTTCAAAAATGATTAGCATAGTACCTGCCACATAGTAGGTACTATATAAAATGCTCATTCCCTTCCTTTCCTATTCCCTTACCTAGGTGTTGAGGACCAGGGTAAAAAGCAGCTATGGGCCCTAGGCATGTACTGAGTGAGGAGCAAGTACAGAAGCAAGCAAAAGTTTTGTGACTGACCCCAGGAGCAGAGCAGGGTCTCAGATCCAACCGTGTGCATAGTCAAAGCCTACAGTAGCATAACCTGGGTAGGAAGCCCAGTCAAAAAGAGAACCTACACTTCTGCTACTCTCAACCTACAGAGCATTTCAGCTGGCTGATGATGGCTGAGTCCAGCAGCAGTCTACTGGAGCTCCAACCAAAGGCAAGCCCACAGTTAAGTTGTTTGGACTCAAAACTCAGGTCAGAAATTTGCAGAGCTCAGAATATGAGGGCAATTCTTGGGTTTGGCCCTGGATCAAAATATTATAGGTGCACTGAAAGCTGGTCCCCAGACTAAGCTGTCACTTAGATTCTGGAATAACACAACATTCAGTTCCCCAAGAAAGCAGCAGCAGGACCCATAAGGACATAAAACATGATCAAGCATGGCCTAGACATTCCCTCTAGAAGTACATAAAACCTGACCCTAACGCAATATTCAAAGTCAAGAAGTAAGGATAGAAGAATGAGCAAACAAAAAAAGATTCTACCATAGTTTTTATGGTAACAGGGATGCTCAAGACACAAACTCAAAAGAAAAAGACTCCAAAACATCTATAAGCAAAGCCTAAAAGAAAAAATACAGCTTGGGTACAAATTCAATTAGAATTCCTAGAAGAGAAGAAGCAAGAGTTTTTCTTTTCTTAAAGAGCTAAAATGATTTTATAAATGAAATGAGAGGACTAGAGGAAACAATTGAAGGGAGAGTGCCAGGGGGAAAGTGGGAAAAAATGAGAGCTATGGAATAAAGAATTGGAGAGATAATTAATAGGTTGGCACAAGAGATACAAGACGTTACTCAAGCAACAGACTCCTTGAAAATTAGAATGGACCACCTACATGTGCAAAAATATTTATAGCAGCCCTTTTCATGGTGGCAAAATATTGGAAATTGAGGGGATGCCCATCAATTGGGGAATGGCTGAGCAAGCCGTAGTATCTGAATGTAATAGAATACCGTTGTGTTGTGCAATAAGAAATAATGAGCAGGATGACTTAAAAAAACCTGGAAACAAACAGATGCAATGTGAATTGAGCAGAACCAGGAAAACATCGTCCACAGTATCAGCAACATTGTGTGAGGATCAACTATGAATGACTCAGCTCTTCTCAGCAATACAATGATCCAAGAGAAGTACAAAGGATTCAGGAAGGAAAACGCTCTCTATGTCCAGATAAAGAAGTGATGGACTCTGAATGCAGATCGAAGAAGATTTTTTCACTTTATTCTTTCTCATGGTTTTTATCCTTTTGATCTGTTTCTTCCTTCACAACTGTGACTAATATGGAAATGTTTTACATGATAATGCATGTATAACCTATATCAAACTGCCTACTATTTTTAGGAGAGGGGAGGGAAGGAGAAAAATTTGGAACTCAAAATCTTGTAAAAATGAATGCTAAAAATTGTCTTGACATGTAATTAGGAAAAAATAAAATATTATTATTTTTAAAAAAAATCATAACGGACCGAATAGAAGTTAATGATGCCACAGAATGACAAATAATGTTCAAACAAAGTCAAAAGACTAAAAAAACCCCGAAAATGTATTTCATAGCAAAGACAACTAACCTAGAAAACATAACAAAGAGAGATAATTTGAGAGTCTTTGGACTACCTGAGATACATGACCAAAAAAATAACCTACATATCATATTTCAAGAAATTATAAAAGAAAATTGCCCAAATCTGTTAGAATCAGAGAACAAAATGAAAATAGAAAGAATCCACCAGTCACCTCCTAAGAGAAATCATAAAATAGAAACTGCCAAGAACATATAGCCAAAATCTGAAGTAAGTGGCCAGAAAAGGAAGAGATAAAGTACCAAGGAGCCACAGGCAGGGTCCCATAAGTTTTAGTAGCTATCACTTTAAGTAAGTTGAGAGCATGGAATATATTTCAGAAGGCAGAAGATATAGGTTTACAACTAAGTATAATATACACAGCAAAACAGTATAATCTTACAGGGGAGGAATGCTAGACCTTTAATGAAATAGAGGGCCTCCAATAATTCCTATTGAAAAGACAAGAGAGGAGTAGAAACTTTGAAATACAAACAACAGGAATCAAGAGAAACATAAAAGGGTAAATATGAGTAAGCAATTATAAAGGATTACAAGGATGAAGTATTTATATTATAATATGGGAGTTTATACATGTGTCTCCTCAGAATTCACCATTAGGGGCCAGATAAGGAATAAAGGAAAGGGAGGGGGAAATACACTGAGGAAGGAAAAAGGAGAGGAAGGATGGGGGGAATTATCTCACATAATTAGAGTGCACAAGAAGCACAAGCAAAAGACTGTACAAGGGGGGAAGGGGTGGAGAAAACAGGCAACATTTCAACCTCATTTTCATCTGAACTAGTCAAAAGAGGCAAGAATATATGCAGAAAGGAGAGAGACAGAGACAGAAACAGAGAAAGACAGACAGAGAGAGAGAAAAACAGAGAGACAGACAGACAGACAGAGACAAACAGAGGGAGAGACAGAGAGAGAGACAGGGAGAGAGACGGAGACAGAGAGAGACAGAGAGGAGCAGAAGCAGAATGCATCAAACCTAGAGCACTGGTACTGAAAACATTCCTCTCTCACCACCTTCTTTATAAAGGGGGGGGGGGGGGCAGAAACTCTGACAAACTCAATGACCGACATCAGTTAAAGCAGACTTCTGATGAAACATGCTACCCACTTCCTGACAGAGAGATGATGGACTTTTTTTATATGGCCAAGGTGGGGATTTGTTTTGCTTGACTATGCATATTTGTTACAAGAATTTTATTTTTCTTTATTTTTTTTTCAATTGGGGAGAAGGGAGAGAGAAAGTGGATTTACAAACATTGAAAAATATAAAATTATTTTTTTTAAAGAGTCTGTAGATTGAACTACATCTAACTCTCTTGACTCTGCAGTCTGGCTTCCAACCTTATCATTCAGCTGAAAGTGCTCCCTCCAAAGTTACCAGTGAACCCCTAATTGCCAAATCAAGTGGCCTTTTCTCAATCTTCCTCTTGACCTCTCTACAGCCTTTGACACTGCCAATCAAACCTTTCTCCTTGATACTTTCTTCTTTCTAGTCTTTCATGACTCTGCTCCTTCCTGGTTCTCCTCGCACCTGTCTGACCTCTCCTTCTCAGCTTCCTTTCCTGGATTGTAAACCAAGTCATTACTGCTTAGCAGGGACATTACCCAGGGCTCTTTCCTGGGCCCTCTTGTCTTCTCCCTCTATACTATCTCATTTAGTGATCTCATCAACTATTATTTCTATGTAGATGACTCTCAGATCTATTTTTCCAGCAGTAACCTCTCTCCGGATCTCCTGTCTTGCATCTCCAACTGCCTATTGGATGAGTCAAAGTGGATGTCTCATCTTAAACTCAACATGTCCATCACAGAACTCATCTTTTCCCCAAGCCCTCCCCTCTTCCTAACTTCTCTTTTATTAGGGGCACTCCCAGTCACTCAGGCTCACAACCTAGGTGTCATCCTTCAGTCCTCTGTCTCATCTCCCATGTCCAGTCAGTTGTTAAGCCCTGATATTCATTCTTTTGTGAAACATTTCACATAGACCTTCTCCCCTTTGATACTGCCACTGCCCTGGTACAGACTCTTTTCTCCTCATGCCTGGACCACTGCAATACCCTGCTGGCTATTCTCCTTGCCTTAAGTCTCTACCCACTCCAGTCCATCCTCCATTCAACTAGCAAGTTGATCTTCCTCAAGCACAAGTCTGAACATGTTCTCCTCCCCCTGCCCCCAGACCCACTCAATAAAGCCCAGCGGCTCCCTATTGCCTTCAGTATCAAATAGAAAATCCTCTGTTTGTTTTTTAAAGCTCTTCATAACCTGACTCTTTTCTTTCGTTCCTACATTCTTATATTTCACTCTTCTCCATTTACTCAACAATGCATTGAAGCTAGTCCCCTTGCTGCTCTTCTTCACACACAGTTCTCCATCTCTTAGCTCTGGACATTTTCCCTGGTTGTCTCCCATGCCTGGAATGCTCTCCCTCCTCATCTCTCCCTTTTGGATCTCCCTGCTCCCTTCAGGTCCCAGCTAAAATTTTACCTTCTTTTTAAAAAATTAATAGTATTTTATTTTTTTCCAATTACATGTAAAGATAGTTTTCAACATTCATCTTTGTAAGATTTTGAGTTCAAATTTTTCTCCCTCCCTTCCCTCTCCCCTCCTCAAGACAGCAAGCAATCTGATACAGATTATACGTGTACAATCATGTTAAACGTATTTTCACATTAGTCACGTTGTTAAAGAAGACTCAGAACAAAAGGGAAAACCACGAGAAAGAAAAAAAAAACAAAAAACAAAAAAGTGAAAATAGTGTGCTTTGATCTGCATTCAGACTACATAGTTTTTCTCTGGATGTAGTCAACATTTTCCATCATGAGTCCCTTAGAATTGTCTTGGATCATTGCATCACTGAGAAGAGCTAAGTCTATCAAAGTTGGTCATCGCACAATGTGGTTGTTACTGTGTACAATGTTCTCCTGGTTCTGCTCACTTCACTCAGCATCAGTTGATGCAAGTCTTTCCAGGCTAAAACTTTGCTTTCTCCAGGAAGCATATCCAGATCTCCCTTAATGTTAATGCTTTCCCTTTATTGATTCTCTCCAATTTGCCCAGCCTATATCCTTGAACATGGCTGTTTGTACAGAGTTGCTTGATTATCGTCTCTCTCTAAAGAGGGCTGGATTGGAGGAGGGAAAGATTGGAGGCAGGAAGACCAATTCAGAGACCATTGCCGTAGTCCACATGAGAGACGATCAGAACCTGGGCCAGTGTAGTGGCTGTGTGAGCGGAGAGAAGGGCTTGCACAAATGAGATGAGATGGAGTTAGAATTGACGTATTCTGTCATTCATCCAAGCCCTTCTCTGGTATGATGGGGGCCGTGCTGGCAATGAGCAAAAGGGAAAGGTCACAAGGATGACCCCAAAGGTTGGAACCTGGGTCACAGGGAGAATATGGTGGGCCCTCACATTGGTCTGTATTAGCCTTGTGGCCTCCTGAGCCTCTTTATTTTTTAATCCTTTTCTTTATATTCAAAGCACCTGGTACATAATAGATACTTAATCATTTATTGTCAAATTGGACAGAATTTTGTAGTAAAAATTGGTTGCACAGAACAGCAAGAATTCAGGAAGCATCATTTCATCCTGCCAATTTAAGCACTTATTAAATGCCCACTGTGTACAGAGCTATCTTGTAATAGGCATTGTGGAGAGACACAAAAGAAATTGTGATCAATACAGATGGAATGGATGATTCAAAACAAGAGAGTCTAAAAGGTACATATAGCTGCATTTGGAATTAAAAGCCTGGTGATGTTTTTCTAAGAAATGTCCTTGCCAAGTATAGTTTGCTTACCAAAGCAAAAGCTCATTTTTGTAATGTCAATATTCTCCTGGCTATGCTATGTGACTACAATTCATAGATCACTATGTTCTCCAAAGAATCCAGATCAGAGGTTACCCAAAGGACAATGGAGAAATGCATGGTAGGCATGAGCTGGCTGCAGTTTATTATAAAGAATGGCTTGTATGAGAGGTGGTGTAAAAGACCATACTGAGGGAAAGGAGATGTCCTGGTCCAGGACCAGCCAGTGAAGGATAACAGATGAATTGCTTCAGGGCTGTGCTGGAATCCACTAAATACTCAAAGATCCAGGAAAAAGGAAAGCCTCTGGAACACTGAGGAGATCAGAGATGGTCAGTTTTAGAAAGATGTGTATGAGGAGCCTCCTGGATGAGAAGGCAGGGTAGATGCTGCTCTGCACAGTGGGCTGAAGTACCCAGATCTAGTCAAGTAGCAAATACAGGGAATTGTAGACTGTCGGAACTGAAAGTCATTCTGAATCATCTAATCTGACACTCATATTTAATAGAGAAGAATAGAAACTGAAATTGACTTTTCAATCAATTCTGCAACTTTAAATATATGGCTCATTGTGGAATATTGTTTGTGACAGCCCGTTTGTTCCCTTCTAATATCTTCATCAGGGATAGCTGCAAAAATAGTTCTCATCAAAATTTTGTGGAGATTAGAAAGTAGCCATATGGCTCAGTGGTTACTAATATTTCCTTAGCCACCCCGGGGGTGGTGGGGGGAGAGATAACATTTGTGATTTGTTTTCCTGAAGAGTTTAGTCTCCAACCATATGAAAATGTGCTCCAGATCGCTACTAATAAGAGAAATGCGAAATTAAACAAATCTGACAATTTACTTCATACACAGCAAATGAGTGAATATGTCAAAAGATGGAACAGTCAATGTTAGAGACGCTATGGAATTGTAAATCGGTTTAACCATCCTAGAAAACAATTGGAGAAAAGTAACTAAATCCTTCATACTCTTGAACCCAGCAATCCCATTATTGGGCATGCGCTCCAAGGAGATCCAAGACAGAAGAAAGGTTCTACATAGAATGAAATGTTCATAGCAAAGAAATCAAGAAATCGAGTGGGTGTCCATCATTTGAAGAATTAAAAAGCTGTGGTATCTGAATGAAGAAAAATATTGCAATCCAGTTCAAACAAGGAATATACTGTTGGTGAAGGCATGAATTAGTAGAACCATTCTGGAAAGCAGTTTGGAACAGCTTTCCCAACAACTCCACCCCCATGACTAAACTGTGCATACCCTCTGATTCAGCGATAGCACTAGTAGGTCTATACCCCAAAGAGATCAAAGAAACAACAAAAGAAATGTAGAACAACCTTCTTTCTGGGGAAGAAGCTGTACACATGGCAAACTGAAATTTAACTGCATTATTAACACTTTCTTAAGTCTGAACAATGAATTAAACCATGGTTAAACTAAACCATGGTTCGTGAGGGAGGTTTTGTTGTTGTTTGTTTGTTTCTTTGTAATTTTTGACAATTTCCAAGGTGTAAATGGTCACGCTGAAAATTGAACGATCTATTTGGCTTCTGAAAAAAACCCAAACATGAAAATATTTATAGTAGCTCTTTTTGTAATGGCAAATAACTGGAAACAAAGGGGAATGACAACAAATTGTGGCATGTGGCTGTAAAGGACACTATTGTGCCATAATGACAGAAGGAATGATTTCAGAAAAGCTTGGGAAGACTTGTATGAAGTGATACAGACTAAAATAAGCAAAATCAAGAGTGTAATTTACACAACATTGCAAAAACAACACTGAAAGATTTGAAAATGGTAACTAATGAATTCAATGACCAACCATGATTCCAGAGGATTGAGGACAGAACATGCCACTTCCGGGGACACAGCCAAGATGATAGAGTAGAGAAAGAGTAGAGAAAGCACTCCAGTGAGCTCTCCCAACATTACCCTCCAAACAACTAAAATAATGCCTCAAATCAAATTCAGGAGTGGCAGGGTAAAAAAAAAAAAAAGATCTATGACATGGGGGAGGCTGGCCACCAGTGGTGGTGGTGACAGAAGGGGCTGGAAGTGGTCTAGTCATTTAGGCTCAGGGACCTGGGCTGTCACCATCAGGTTCTGAGGGGAGAAAGTGCTCAAAGTGGTCGTGGTGGCAGTGCTTTGACTTGCCTATCACACATTGCCTCCTGTCTCTCCCTCTGGATGCCTTGCCATTTCAGTAACCCTGAGAATGGATTTGAGGGGAGGGAATGGCAGTCATCTACCCATGACATGGTAGTTGTCAAATTCCTATGAGAGGTGCTCTTTGTAAGAATAAATTAGTGTAGCTTCCAAGAAGATGATGGAGTGAGCAATCACAAGGGAGTGTGCTTCTTCAAAACTGCCTTCAAAAAGAGAACAACTGACATAAAACCTTGAAAGAAAATGTTAAACCATCAAAAATAATGAGTAAAACGAGGAAGAGCTCCAATACAATGAAAAAAGAGGATTGAAAGAAACCAGCAAAACATCAGAAAAAGCATCAACTCTAGTGTCAAAAACAAAGCAAGGAGGTCCTTGAGACTCATTAAAGTGGATACCAAACACAGTGAAGGAACAAAGGGAAGAAATATAATCAGGGGAAATAAAGAAGGAACTTTGTGCCACTAAGTCTTGGGCTAAGTTCCGAGCTGTAATTAATCATTCTGGCAGCTGGGACAAATCTCTGCCTCAGGAAAGATCTTGTACCTCTACAGGGGAAGAGACCTTGAAGGGAAGATAGAGACTCTGGGACACCAGGAAGGCCACAAGTGGGGAGGGAGCAGAACTAAGCCAGGTCAGGCCAAGGAGCAACTCACAGTGTGGGAAGAGGTGGGGCAAGGGAGGAAGTGTGCCACCTGGTAGCTTCCTATTGGAACTAAGGTTTCTTGTTCTGTTTTTTCCTACCTGCTACTGAAGTACATGGTCTTTTAAAGTTTGGTGCACTAGAGGAAAGCCCTAGTCATCCATTGTAGTTGTAACTCTGGGGAAGATGACAATGAACCTCAGAAGTTCTGAAATTTGAACTGAAAACATTAAAACACCGAAGAGAACAAAGAAAAGTATGATAATGACACTGGAGGAGATAATGGGAATATCATGTGGGTTCAGTGAGTGGCAAGAGCTCTGAATCTAGAGTCCAAGAACCCAGCTCTAAATGCTAGTTTAGCTATTTACTATCTATGTGACTAATGGCCTCAGTTTACTTCCTTGTCAAGTGACGTAAGTCCTCTAATTCTAGCATCATGCCAAAAAGCAAGCCCAGAAAATCAAAGATTGGAAAGGTAGACAATGGAAAATGATGGCTCTGGACTAGATCAAGAAGCAGAAATATAAGAATTAGCTTCTGGAAAACAGTAAAGAAGGACATCTTACTGCTGTGTTGCAAGAAACTATATAAGAAAACTTTCCAGAAGTATTGAAAAATGGGGGTAGAGGGCGGAGCCAAGATGGTGCTGTGAAAGGAAGGAACTACTGGAGCTCTCTCCCAAATTTTGTCAGACACATCTAAAAAAGTGAATGTGAGCAGATTTGAGAGAATTAGAAGCCACTAGTAGACCAAGAGGGGTGGGAGTGCTGGGCACGTGCAAGGGCACCAGACCAAACCAACCAGGAACAGCAGAGGAATCCAGCCAGCATGCTGGTCTGGGAGGTTGCTGGGTGAGCGAAACACCGGAGCAGGAACAGGCCCAAGGTGGAAGTACCGGCTATCGCGGCAATTGAGCCCCAGGCCTCTCAACCCAGGACTGGAGTTTGTTGGAGTGCAGAGCCTGTGGCTGCGGGAGCAGCTAGCCCGGAGGCCTCCAACCCACAGTCTAAAAGTTTGAAACGCTCTTTCTTGAACTTCCAGTAGCCAGGATGTCCAGGTAAAAATTGTTCTCATCCCTCCCTCGAATAAAACCCAGAGAATACTACCTCAGGGAAACAGAGGAGCCAGAAGTGGGGCTTCAGTAGCAAGAGAAGTTGGGAAAAGGGCCCTTCCTGTGATGGTAGAAAGAGACTAGTACAGGAAGAGAGGTATCCCAGCAGCCCTCACCTCAGCAGAACAATGAGAGTAACTGAGCTCCAGGGGGCAGAGCTAACAAATGTCAATGCCAGGACCCCAGATGTGGCTTTGAACAGCCAGGGAAAGTGGCAGACACCAACACAGACAACAACTGAGACCACCCCTCCTATAGAGCAATCCTGGGGAAGAAGAGAGTCCCAGCAGCCAGACCACCCCTCTTCCACAACTCACAAAACCAGAGGCCATAGAACATAAAGCCAGTGAGCAGGCCCACAGATTCCAACATAAGAAATTTGGAACAGAGCCTCCTGAGCCTCAGAAACAGAGATCCACTTTAGAAGCCAGGAGGAAAAAGAAACACCATGAAAAAAACACGCTAAAAAGCCAAAGACAATTGATTCGTATTATGGAGACAGGGAAGATCAAAATACCAATTCACAAGAGGACAGCATGGACACTACACCTACATCTGAAACCTTGAAAGGGAAAATAAATTGGTCTCCAGATCATAAAGCATTTCTGGAAGAACTTGAGGAGGACTTTAAAAACCAAATTAGAGAAGTAAAATAAAAAATGAAAAAAAATGGAAAAAAAATTCCCTGAGGAAAACAAATCTTTAAAAGGTAAATCGGGGAATTGGTTAAGGAAAATCAGAATATAAATGGAGAAAATGGCTCATTGAAAAAGTAAAATCAACCAAATGGAAAAAGAGATAGAGAAGACAAAAGAAGAAAACAACACATTAAAAATTAGAATTGGGCAAGTAGAAGCTAATGACTCTATGAGACATCAAGAATCAGTCAAGCAAAATCTAAAAAATGAAAAAATAGAAGAAAATGCGAAATATCTGATTGGAAAAACAATTGACCTGGAAAATAGATCCAGGAGAGACAATCTAAGAATTATTGGTCTACCTGAAAGCTATGATGAAAAAAAGAGCCTGGACAGTATCTTCCATGAAATCCTTAAGGAAAGTTGCCCAGAGGTCCTAGAACCAGAGGGTAAATCATCGAAAGAATCCATCGATCACCTCTGGAAAAAGATCCCAAATTGAAAAGTCCAAGAAATATTATAGCCAAATTCCAGAACTATCAGGTCAAGGAGAAAATATTGCAAGCAGCCAGGAAGAAACAATTCGAATATCACAGAAGTACAGTCAGGATCACGCAGGATCTGTCAGCTTCTACATTAAATGACAAGAGAAACTGGAATATGATATTCTGAAAGGCAAAGGAACTTGGACTACAACTATGGATCAACAAGCCAGCACAACTGAGCATAATTTTCCAGGCAAGCAGATGGACATTCAATGAAATAAGGGGATTCCAGACCTTCCTGATGAAAAGGCCAGAACTCAATGGAAAATGTGATCTCCAAATACAAAACTCAAGAGAGACATAAAAAGGTAAATGGGGGGGGGGACCCCTAGCTAATCAATAAGGCTAATTAGTTATATCCTTATATAGGATTATTTTGTTTCATATATATATATGTATGTATGTATATGTCAATCTTGAGAATAGTATAGTTATGACAATGGAAAGGGATATATTCATAGACTGGGTGTCAGTGTCAGTATAGCCGACATAATGATAAAAAAATATAATTAAGAGATGTAAAGGGATGGTTCTGGGAGAAGAGGTAAGGAGGGAGTAGAAAGGGGTAAATTACATCACATGAAGAGGCACAAAAACATACTATAGTAGAGGGAAAGAAGGGAGGGAGAAGAGCAGGATCTGAGCTTTACTCTCATCGGATTTGGTGCAAGAAGGGAATAACATGCCCTGATAAGTATAGAAATCTAACTTGTCCTATAGGCAGTAGGAGGGAAAAGGGGAAAGAAAAGGGAGGGGGGTGGTCAGAAGGAAGGGAAGAAGTAGCAAGGGGAAAAAGGTAAGATAAGGGGAATTAAGAGGGAGGGTAAACTGAGGAAGGCAGCGGTCAAAAGCAAAACTGTTGAGGACTGGAAGGGGAAAGGGAGAAATAAAAGCATAAATGGGGGGAAATAAGATGGAGAAAATGACACAGACAGTAATCATAATTGTGAAGGTGAACGGGATGAACTCTCCCATAAAACAAAAGCAGATAGCAGAATGAATTAAAAACCATAATGCTACGATATGCTGTTTACAAGAAACACATTTGAAACGGAGATACACACAGGGTAAAGGTAAAAGGCTGGAGTAGAATATATTGTGCTTCAGTTAAAGTAAAAAAAGCAGGGGTAGCAATCCTAATCTCAGACAAAGCAAAAGCAAAGATAGATCTAGTTAAAAGAGATAAGGAATGACACTATATCCTGCTAAAAGGCACCATAAACAATGAAGCAATATAATTATTTACCTTATATGCACCAAGTGGTATAGCATGTAGATTCTTAGAGGAAAGGTTAAGGGAGTTACAGGAAGAAATAGACAGCAAAACTATAATAGTGGGAGACCTCAACCTCCCCCTCTCTGAACTTGATAAATCTAACCTCAAAATAAACAAGAAAGAAGTTAAGGAGGTGAACAGAATTTTAGAAAAGGCAGATATGATAGACGTCTGGAGAACACTGAATGGGGATAAAAAGGAATATACTTTTTTCTCAGCAGTACATGGCACATACTCAAAAATTGACCATGTACTAGGGCATAAAAACCTCACAATCCAGTGCAGAAAGGCAGAAGTAGTCAAAGCATTCTTTTCAGATCATAATGCATAAAAATTATTTGTAATAAAGAACAATGGAAAAATAAGTTAAAAATTAATTGGAAACTAAATAATCTAATTCTAAAGAATGAGTGGGCCAAAGAATAAACCATAGAGACAATTAATAACTTTATTCAAGAGAAAGACAATAATGAGACAACATACCAAAACTTATGGGAAGCAGCAAAAGCAGTTCTTAGGGGAAATTTTATATCTCTAAATGCTTACATGAATAAAATAGAGAAAAAGGAGATCAACGAATTGGGCATGCAACTGAAAAAGCTAGAAAAAGAACAAATTGAAAATCCCCAATTAAATACCAAATTAGAAATACTGAAAATCAAAGGAGAGATTAATAAAATTGAAATCAAGAAAACTATTAAATTAATAAATAAAACCAAGAGCTGGTTTTATGAAAAAACCAATAAAATTGATAAACCTTTGGTCAATTTGATTAAAAAAAGAAAGAAGGAAATCAAATTACCAGTATCAAAAATGAAATGAAAAGGGTGAATTCACCTCCAATGAAGAGGAAATTAAAACAACAATTAGGAATTATTTTGCCCAATTGTATGCCCATAAATTTGACAACCTTAGGGATATGTATGAATATTTACAAAAATATAAATTGCCCAGTTTAACAGAAGAGGAAATAAAATACCTAAATAACCCCATCTCAGAAAAAGAAATTGAGCGAGCCATCAATGAACTCCCTAAGAAAAAATCTCCAGGGCCAGATGATTTAACATGTGAATTCTATCAAACATTTAAATAATAATTAATTCCTATACTTTATAGACTATTTGGGAAAGTAGGTGAAGAAGGAGTCCTACCAAATTCATTTTATGACACAAATATGGCACTAATACCCAAACCAGGAAGAGTCAAAACAAAGAAAGAAAATTATAGACCAATTTCCCTAATGAATAGTGATGCAAAAATTTTAAATAAAATATTAGCAAAAAGATTGCAGCAACTTATCATGAGAATAATACAGGTAAGATTTATTCCAAGAATGCAAGGCTGGTTCAATATTAGGAAAACTATCAGCATAATTGATCATATCAACAACAAAACTAGCAGAAACCATATGATCATCTCAATAGATGCAGAAACATCCTTTGACAAAATACAACACCCATTCCTATTAAAAACACTGGAAAGCATAGGAATAAATGGAGCCTTCCTTAAAATTATAAATAGCAACTACCTAAAACCATCAACAAGCATTATTTGTAATGGGGATAAGCTAGATGCACTCCCAATAACATCAGGGATGAAACAAGGATGTCCATTATCACCCCTACTATTCAATTTGGTGCTAGAAACATTAGCTGTAGCAATAAGAGAAGAAAAAGAAATTGAAGGAATTAGAATAGGCAAAGAAGAAACTAAATTATCACTTTTTGCAGATGATATGATGATTTACTTAGAGAATCCTAGAGAATCAAATAAAAAACCACTTGAAATAATAAACAACTCTAGCAAAGTTGCAGGATATAAAATAAACCCACATAAATCCTTGGCATTCCTATACATTACTAACAAAGCCCAACAAAGAGATAAAAAGACAAATTCCACTTAAAGTTATTGTAGACACTATAAAATATTTGGGAGTCTACCTGCCAAGACAAACCCAGGGCTTATATGAACATAATTACGAAAACACTTTTCATGCAAATAAACTCAGGTCTAAATAAACGGAAAAACATCAGTTGCTCATGGTTAGGCCGAGCTAATATAATAAAAATGACAATTTTACCTAAATTAATTTATTTATTCAGCACCATACCAATCAAACTACCAAAAATTATTTTACAGAGTTGGATAAAATAATAACAAAATTCATCTGGAAGAACAAGAGATATAGAATATCTAGGGTATTAATGAAAAGAAATGCTAGGGAAGGTGGCCTAGCCATACCAGATATTAAACTGTATTATAAAGCAGCAGTCATCAAAACTACTTGGTACTAGCTAAGAAACAGAGTCATGGAATAGGTTAGGTACACAAGATGCAGTAGTCAACGACCATAGCAATCTACTCTTTGATAAACCCAAAGAATCCAGCTTCTGGGCTAAGAATTCACTATTTCACAAAAACTGCTGGGAAAATTGGAAAATGGTAGGGCAGAAACTGGGCATAGACCAATATCTTACACCATATACTAAAATAAAGTCAAAATGGGTTCATGATTTAGGAATAAAGACTGATACTATAAGCAATTAAGGAGAGCAAGGAATAGTTTTCTTATCAGATATATGGGAAAACAAAGAATTCATGACAACAAGAGATAGAGAGCATTACAAAATACAAAATGGATAATTTTGACTATGTTAAATTGAAAAGCTTTAGTATAAAAAAGCCAATGCAACAAAGATTAGGAGGGAAGCAGAAAACTGGGAGAAAATCTTTACAACTAGTGTCTATAATAAAGGCCTCCTCTCTAAAATATCCAGGGAACTGAGTCAAATTTATAGGAATACAAGTCATTCCCCAATTGAGAAATGGTCAAAGGATATGAACAGGGAGTTTTCAGAGGAAGAAATTAAAGATATCTACAGGCATATGAAAAAATGCTCTAAATCACTACTGATTAGAGAAATGCAAAACAAAACAACTCTTAGGTACCACATCTCTCCTGTCAGATCGGCTAAAATGACAATACAGGAAAATGATAAATCCTGGAGAGGATGTGGGAAAATTGGAACATTGTTGCATTGCTGGTGGAGTTGTGAACTGATCCAGCCATTCTGGAGAGCAATTTGGAACTATGCCCAAAGGGCTGTAAAAATGTTCATACCCTTTGACCCAGCAACACCACTTCTAGGGCTGTGTCCCAAAGAGATCACACTAGTGGGAAAAGGACCCATATGTACAAAAATGTTTACAGTGGCTCTTTTTGTAGTGGCAAAGAATTGGAAATCAAGGGGATGCCCTTCAATTGGGGAATAGCTGAACAAGTTGTGGTATATGAAGGTAATGGAATACTATTGTGCTATAAGAAATGGGGATGATATGGACTTCATAATAACCTGGAAAAACCTACACGACATAATGCTGAGTGAGCGGAGCAGAGCCAGGAGAACATTATACACAACCACAGATATATGGATCCTGTGGTGACTAACCCTGATAGACTTGGCTCTTCTCAGCAATACAAGGTGCAAGGACAACTCCAAGGGACTCACGATGGAGAATGCTATCTACATCCAGAGAAAGAACTATGGAGTCTGAATGCAGACTGAGGCACACTGTTTGCTCTCCTTTTTTTTTCTTTTGTTTTTGTTGTTGGTTTTTTTGGTTTTGTTTCTTCTTTCTCATGATTCCTTCCATTGGTCATAATTCTTTACAACTTGACTATTGTGTATATAAGTTTAATGTGAAGTTATATGTAGAAGATATATTGGATTGGGGAGGGAAGGGTGAGGGGGGAAGAAAATCTGGAACTCAAAATCATGTGCAACTGAGTGTTGTAAACTAAAAATAAAAAATCTTAATTTAAAAATAACTAAATAAATGATGCTTTCCAAAATTAAAAAAAATGGGGGTGGGGGTGGTAAATAATTGAAAAGACAGAATTCACAAGACACCAACCCAGGAGAGAAAAACAAGTTTAATTCATCCAGATACATAATTCTTAAATTTCAACACTGCACAGTGAAAGGGACACTAGATCTGGAGTTCAAACTGGCTGGGGGGCAAATCCCAGATCTGTCATGTGTGTTAGGCAAGCCCTTCACTCCTCTGGGCTTCTATGTCTATCTACCTCTTTATGATGAAGGAGTTAGAGTAGACAGCATTGCAAATTCCTTCCTTCACTAAATTTCTTATCCCATAATCTGATGAACTGAAACAAAGAGAAACTCCTCCTGGAACTTAGCATATGACTGATCCTTTGCTAGAGTCAGGGGGCACAAAGATGAAAAAATGACATGGACTCTCCCCTCAGCAAGCTTTCAAGGGTGTGTGTGAGGCATCCACAGGTTACAGAACAGAAATGAGAATATCTTCCATTGTCAAGGAGGGCAACCTCCGGAGACTGTGCCGCTGGAGGATCCACTGCAAAAACTGGAGGTGCTTACACTGAAGAAGAGAAGGCTTAGAGAGATATGAGCAACAAGATGGTGGACTAGACATTTTTACCAATCTCCATGACCTCTCAAATCTCTCCAAATATAAAGGGCACCAAATATAAAATAACCTCAGCTGCATCTGTGGTCAAGAACATCCAGAATCCAAAAGAAAGTTAAAAAAAAACAGAGCCAAGAAGTGATGCTCACCAATCCTGATCTCACTCAGCATTACCTCCCATCCTATCAGCAGGCGGCCTCACTAGCAGACCCAAGGCACAACACAGGCTTCCATCAAAACCCACCCCTGAACCCTGTTCCCTCCTCCCTCTTTCCATAAAGGTCCTAGCTCCAGGCTGTGGAAGTTTGCTATGGTCTTGACATAGCCCTTCAGGAGCCAAAGCCTACTGGGGGCTACAACCCTGAAACAACAGTGCCACAAAGCTCTGAACGACCAGTACTAGGCCAGAGAACTAAGGAACAGAGGGAGTGAGAAAGGTCAGCAGTAAGGGATGGGGAGTGGGGAAGTGGGGGAGAGGGAAAGAGCATGACATCCATTTGGGGCCATTTCTGACCACCCAAAAATCGGCTGGGGCAGAGACCTAGACTATTGATACTACCGTACTTCCCCACATATAAGATGCACCCTTTTCCAAAAAATCTGGGGTCTAAAAACTGGGTTCATCTTATACAGCTGTTGTAGATTTTTTTTGCTTGCATTTCCCGCTTTTTCACGCTTGTTTTTGCGCTCATTTTTTCGCATTTGTTACCAGTCTATTAGATTATGTTTTGCCACATTCTGCCCAGAAATGGCTCAGAAAAGATTTTCCTACAGTGCTGAATTCAAGTTAAAAGTGATCCAGTTTGGAAAAGTGAATGGAAATTGTGCTGCTGAACGTAAGTTTGGTCCTCCTCCAACTGAGAAAACAATCCGAGACTGGCTGCGGGAAGAAGAAACCCTACTGAAAACGCCACGGCAGAAGAAGGCCATGAGAGGCAAGTCAGCAAAATGGCCTGATTTAGAGAGGGAATTGAAGATACGGATTGAAGAGCAAAGTGCAATTGGAATTCGTGTGTCCACGAAGATGGTTCAGCATGAGGCGAGAAGAATTGCTGATGAAAAAGAAGTTACTGATTTCAACGGAGGACACAATTGGTCCTTCAGGTTCATGAAACAGAATGGACTAAGCATGCGTACATGCACCAGACTTGCCAGACTTGCTGAAAAGATGCTTGAAAGCTATGAGCAGACGAATAAAACTTGACTTGAATAACTTTATGTAATACATTTTTTTTCAAATTTCGGACCCCCAAATTAAGGTGCATCTTATACTTGGGGAAATACAGTACTTCATTGTTCCATTTAGTAAGATGTAGTTTTCCTGCTTATCTCTTTTAATTAGATATGTTTTTGCTTTTGCCTTGTCTTGCATCATGATTATTACCCTGTTTTTTTGATATGTCAGCTGAAGAGTAATAGATTATCCTCAAGCCCCTTATTTTCTCTCAGTGTGTGTCTCTCTTGTTTTAAGTGTGTTGTTAGATTCTGGTTTCTAATCCATTCTGCTATTCACTTCCATTTTCTGTATGAGTTTATCCCATTCACATTTATAATTATGATTACTAACTGTGTATTTCCTGTCATCCTATTTCCCCCTCTTTATCCTTCTGTCTCTGGCCCTTTACCCTGCTCCTCCTCAAAAGTCTGCTTTTGCTTCTGACCAATCCTTTCTCCCTTCTATAATCCCCCTTCTCTTATCCCCCTCCTACTTCCCTGTAGGGTAAAATCAATTTCTAGAGCCAACTGAGTGTGTATGTTATTCCCTCTTTGAGCCAATTCTGATAAGAGTAAGGTTGAAGCATTTATTTATCTTCCCCTCCACTCTAAAATCTCTTCTTTTTGTACCTCTTTTATGTGAGATAATTAACCCCATTCTACCTGTGTTTTCTGCCTTCTCCCAGAATATCTTTCTTTCTCACCCTTTAATTTTTTTTCATCATTCCATCATAGTCAACTCATATCCATGCCCTCTGTCCTAATAATGATAGAGCTCTTACATAAACAGTTTTGCCTTATTGAATTTCTTATGATTTCTCTTTCATGTTTACCTTTTTATGCTTCTCTTGAGTCTTGCATTTGAAAGTCAGATTTTCTATTCAGCTCTGGTCTTTTCATCAGGAATGTTTGGAAGTCCCTTATTTAATTAAATGCCCCTTTTCCCCCCTGAAGGATTACACTCAGTTTTGCTGGGTAGGTTATTCTTGGTTGTAGTCCTAGCTCCTTTGACCTCCACTCCATTAATGTTTTTAATAGTATTTTTTTCAATTACATGTCCCTGGAGATCTCCAAGCAGAGTCTAGATAAGTCCTTCACAAAGATGGATTTGGATTAGACTTGATGCCCCCTGCTGAGATCCCTTTCACCTCTAAGCTTCTAGTTTATTCTTTTTATTTTATTTTAGACTCAAGGGCCAGAAAACAAATACAGAATAAAGAAAAGAAACAAAACATATCATAAACTTAAATACTGAAACTTAAATACAAAGTAAGAAAGAAAAAAAGCATGTCATGTGCATAGCAGAATGTAAGAGAGGATTAAAAATACGTAACAATAAATTTTCATTTCAAGAAAGCCTGTATGATAAATAGTACAGTTGTGTTGAGAATTATCCATCTTTTCTTTGTTTTCTTGTGAGTTTTCTTTTGTTCTCTGCTGTGCACATTTACTTTCTTCTTTTTTCCCCTTCCCCCCCCCCACTCCCCCAGAAGGCTACAATAACATTTAGATATGTTTCTCTATACCTATAGATATATACATACACATATACATATATATACACGTATATATAGACATATGCTTTCCCAAACATTCTCTACTCCTGATCTTTGTTTTTATGTTTGTGCATATCTCTTGTTTCCTATCCCTCCTGACTCCTCAACTTCACTTCTACCCACCACCTTGCCCTCCTATTACTTGCCTACCCCCCTCGAAGGATCCCTCCCCTATCCTCCCATTCCCATAAATCTAAACACCCTTCTATACCCCCTTTTACCTATTCCCTCATTCTCCCTTCTAAAAATCCTTCCCTTGTCCTCTCCTCCCTCACTATACCCCTACCATTATATTTCTTCTAAATTTAGAAGGCTTTTATACTCTTCTAAATATATATGTATTATTCTCTCTTAAACCCATTCCCAATGAAAGTAGATTACCAGAACTACCAGCTCCTTCCCCATTTAATTCCTCTGTATCCTTTCTTCCTCTTGCACCCCATTTGTATAAAATAGTTACTCTTTTTAGCTGTTTCTAAGTGTTTTGCTTTTTAAATCCAGATCATAGTTAAGCTTACCCCCCTCTTTCTTATGAGCTCACCAATTATTAATAAGAATCTTAGATATATATTTTATATTATATAAAAAGTAAATAGTCTGTCCTTATAAATCCCTTGTAGTCAGTCTTTGGTATGTCCGTTATGTTTCTCTTCGTTCTTGTATATCGAATCTTCTATTAAATTCAGGATTTTTTAAACAAAGTCTTGAAAGTCTGAGAGTTTATCAAATGTCCATTTTTTTCCATTCAAGATAATACTTAAATTTGCAGGGTATGATATTTTCAGCAGGAGCCGCAGGTCTTTTGCTCTTCAATATATTGTGCTTTAAGACCTGTGGTCCTTTAATGTCTCTGCTGCTAGGTCTTGTGTAATTCTAATTGTGGTGCCATCATATTTAAATTGATTTAATCCTGATGCTTTTAATATCTCATCCTTCAGCTCGGGGTTTCAGAATTTGACTATGATATTCTTAGGAATTTTCCTCATAGGATCTCTCTTAACTGGTGTGCAACGGATTTTTTCTATTTCTACTTCCCTGCCTTGTTCTAATGCTTCAGGACACTTTTCTTTAATGATTTCTTGTATTATTGTATCAAGATTCTTTTTTGATCATAACTTTCAGTTACTTTCAGATTATTTTTATATTTTCTCTTCCTGATCTATTCTCCAAATCTGGTGTTTTTCTTATAAGATGTTTCACTTTCTCTTCTATTGTTTCATTATTCATGTTTTGCTTAATTATTTCTTGATCTCTCATGATTTCCCTGGCTTCACTTTGCTCAATTCTAATCTTCAAGGCATCATTTTCCTCCTTGAGATTCTGGATCTCCTTTTCTAATTGGTTGACTTTCCTTTCATAACCTTCTTGTTTTTCTTGGATTATTTTGATTTTTTTTTCCTCCGTCTCTGTCATTTGATTTGTAAAGTCTTTTAAAGATCTTCTATAAATTCTTTTTTGGGCAGGTGACCATTTGATGTTGCTTGTTGGGGGTTTCTTTACTTCAATATCCCCTCTGAAGATGAACCCTGGTCACCTCTATTCCTGTAATAGGTTTCTATGGTTGGATTCTTTCTCCTCTGCCTGTGCATTTTTGGTGGTAATAACTTGATTTCTGTAATCACCTCTAGCCCTGGGGAATGGGAAATGGTGCCTCTTGCCCCACATCTTCAGTTCTCCCCTCTAGCCTAGAACCAAAGCCAAACCTCCAACCTCCTGTAAGTGCCCACAGTCAGGGGCTTTCTACCCCACTGCTTCTGCACTTACAGGACATGTGCTCGTTCCTTCTCACCCCCACAGCTCTTCGCAGCACAGCTGGGTGTGGCATTCCTCATCAGCAGAGGTTCCCTCAATCTTCCTAGGCTCAAACCCCCAACTCCCCTCAGAATCCTGGGGTGAAAACTTCCTGTGGCTGGGGCCGAGGCAGGCTCTCAAACCAACTAACCCCAGGGCTTGTGGCTTGTCCTTGAAACAGAACCTAGCCTGGAGGTGTTTACTCTTCTATGGGACCAAACCTGCCCTGAGATTTTTCTTCCCATCTTCTCAAACTGTCCCAGGAAGATCCTGGTTGTGCCCCGATTGTTCTTTGTCTCCACCCACACTTTGTTTGCCCTAAGGTTCTATTTTAACTCTTTTGTGGGGGAAAATCTTGAGAGCTTGGAATTTTCTGACCTACTCTGCCATCTTCCCAGAATCCCCTCCTAAGCTTCTAGTCTATTCTATGATTTAAGTCAAGAGACAGGGTTAGCTATGGGGGAGGAAAAACTCTTCTCTAGTAAGTGGAGAATAGCTGAGTATTTGAGACCATGTGGGAATACAACTCTCATATTCCCTGGATTAATTTAAAAGCATCAAGCCCTTCCTTGTGAATCCATGGTCATGTATCATGGCTTACATTAATATCATAATTACTCTCATGTGGGGACCATTGGAATGCTTGGGCCTTCAAAAGAATGGTCTTCATTCTTTAAAAACTTACTCCTTCCTCCCCAGTGAGCCCTGAATTTCTCATGCTTATCTATAATTCACTATGACTGTGATTTCATTCAATTCACTCCAATTCACTAGGCATCTATGAAGCATCCAGGCACTGGGGATAGCTGTAACGCCCAAAGAGAGAGACAGTCCCTGCCCTTAAGAAGCTTCCATTTTCAGTCATCGATGTGAGTGCCTCTTCCAACAGTGTCCATCCCAACTTGTGCATGCCTTCCCATCTCACCCAACTCTTGGTTGTATCCTCTTTGGAATCTTCCCTGACATAAATCTCTGAACTCATATGGACTGTTGGAGATTCTCTTTAAATATCTTTCGATATGGCTTGTGCCCCATCCTGGGGTTTCCCCCAGTAATATCAGTAAACTCTCTATGTAGGTCATCACAAGAGAAAGAAAAGGGTCCTCAGATCCTACGCAACCACTCAAGCTAATAAAACATCAAATACATGACAAATTTTGCTAAACCTACCAGAAAGCACAACGGGATTGTACCTAAGCCCATACATAGCCAGGGTGAACCCCTTTGTCTCTGATGGGCCTTTTTAGGCCAGAGAGATTTCCAATTTCATCAGCCAGTCTTCATATGGTATGCTTTCCAGTCTCCTCACCACCCTGCTTTCTCTCATCTGGAAGGATACTCTCCAGAGTGTCTACGCCTTTCCTAAAATGCAGTACCCAGACTGAGCCCAATGCTCCAAAGGGGGTCTAATTAGAACAGGCTGCAGCAGAACTATTACCACATCCTTTCGGGGTACTCTGCTTCTGCTAGCAGGGCCTATGGTCACCTTAGCTTTGGCGGCCATCATTTCACATTGTTGACTCATATTGCCTCATAAGCCTTCCAGATTTTTTCTGCTGCTGCCACCCGCCTGGTGCAGGCCCTCATCACCTTGCCCCTGGACT
Source organism: Trichosurus vulpecula (assembly GCF_011100635.1). NCBI lineage: Eukaryota > Metazoa > Chordata > Mammalia > Diprotodontia > Phalangeridae > Trichosurus > Trichosurus vulpecula. The sequence continues at coordinate 1,203,334 of NC_050582.1, read as the reverse complement.
ACTACTACTGGGGGCTTTGCTTGCCACGAGTCTCTCTCCACTCCAATTTGTCCTCTATTCAGCCACTAAAGGGATTTTCCTAAAGCCCAGGTCTGACCAGATAGCTCCTCTAAACTCCTCATCACGAGTGGGAGTCCCTCTGCTGTCTGGCTTCCACCTCCCTCCGTGCTTGGATTTCCCATTACTCTCTCTTTTCCTCCTGAACCTCCTGCACTCAGCCAGACCACACTGGGTCCTTCAGCCTGGAATACCCTGAAGCCAAACTTCTGACAATTGAAAAGCAATTGCTTCTATCAAGGCTTAGTCCAGGTGTCACTTCTTCCAGGAAACTTTCCCTGATTCCCGCCCCCCCCCCATCAGCTCCCTACCTTTCTCCCTACTGCAATCAACTTTGTGTCACATGTACTGTATCTGTGTATCTGTCCTAGCCTCTCCTACTGCGTTGTAAGTGTCTTGAGAGCAGGATTCTTCCCACAATGGGCGTTCCCATGTTGGATTTAATGTCAGGGGCTAGAGCTGGGAGCCATGGACTCTAGAAGGGACATCGGAGGCTGGGAACTCTTTAGAAAAGCAGCCAGTGCCCAGAGCTCAGCCAGAAAGGCTCAAGTCTCAGATGAAACCCTTCCCCTCAAGTGGGACCAATAAGGAGAAAATGGAGAGGGAGTTGGATTCAAAAGATCCAGTCTGGTTTCAAGCCAGCCCATGGAGCCAGGAAACAACAAATCCAGGAGGGCAGGAAAAGGCAAATAAGCTGGCCTGGCTGAGGGTGTCACTAATGAGGGATATGATACCGATGGAAGTACAAGTGCAGAGGCCCATTCAGTTTGCTCTGAAGAGTAATGAACAGCAAAGGAACCATGAAAACATACTAACAAAAGCAAAGCTCTCTGCGTGGCCTTATTTCCAAAGATGAAGGTGACAGACAGAAAATTCCATGGAAAGCAGAAGAGGGCTGGCATTTCTGATGTCCTGTCACCAACTCCCATGGAGCCCAGAGTGCTGGGGCTAAAGATTTGGAATCTGACAGTCTCAGAAAGACAACAAAGCTACCATGGAGAATCAATTGCTAGGTATTCAGTAGGTGCTAAATTTTTATGGCCTGTAGCTCTGTGTCGCATTTTCTACCATGTCTTTGCATAGTCTACATTGATCACTGAGTCCAGGCTTCTTAAGGACAACTCCTTTGTCATTTCTACTGATGGTAACCTGGTCCTGACCTGCCACCATAGCCCCTCAGTCTCATGACTCAGTCATATTTTTTGGCTGCCTCTATTGACATAGTGTATGCTGTGCTCATGCCACATGTCCTGCCCCCCCCCCACCCATGAAGGGCCTTCTGATTCTATTCGTGGATCTCAGATCTTCATGAATTTTTGATTCACAAGCTCTATCTAGAGATAAATGACTTGGTTAGATTTTCTAAATCAAATGGCACATGACTTTTATCAGTCCTCTGGTTATTGCTCGGTGATGTTGAGTTTGCTCATTCCAAGAGTATTTCTGTAAGGTTTTGACTAGTTTATCATTTGCTCAAGGAGGTGGTCACAGTTGCCTTGGGGTGGGGAGCCCTAGGATCCGTTTATATTGTAGATTTTGGGGAGTATACCTTCCAAATCTCTTACAGTCCAATTTCTAGTTCTTGAAATGTACATTAGGATTTGGAATGGGAGTTAGTTGCTTTAAACAGGTTCTCCCCAATCAGCTTGATTTTGGGCTACTATTAAGTTTTGTAATACAGTTAGCCATAGCTGAATGAAACATTGTGCACTTAGCAAGTCTAGGAGATGAAGGAGCTGTTGAACATGGTTCTTGATGGAATCACAGAGGTTCATGATGTTTTGCTTTTGTTTTGACTTCCTCTTTACCTTGGAATTAGTCATATTCACTTTTATTCCACCGAAACTGCTCTCTTCAAAGTTACCACTGCTCTCTTGGTTGCCAGATCCAATGGCCTTTTCTCAGTCCTCATTCTCCTTGACCTCTCTGAAGCCTTTCACACTGTTGGTCCCTCTCTCCTTCTCTCTAGCTTTTTCCTTGGTTCTCTTCCTGCCTATTTGATGTCTCCTTTCCTGGATCCTCCTCTATATCATGCCTTCTAATTCTCTCCTCCTTGAGCCTCTCTTCTCTCTAGGTTTTCAGGACACACACAGCCCAGTCTCCTCCTAGCTCTCTGATGGCTCCTTCTCTGTCTCTTTTGCTGGATCCTCCTCCACATCACCCCCTCTAAATGTAGGTATCCCTCAGGGCTCTGTCCTGGACCCTCTTCTCTTCTCCCCCTATACTACTTCACTTGTGGATCTCCTTGGCTTCCGTGGATTTAATGATCATCTATCTCTATGCTAAGGATTCTCAAATCTCCCTTTCCTGCCCCAGCCTTTCTGCTGACCTCCAGTCTTACACATCCAACTGCCTCTCAGACATCTTATTTTGAGATATTTTTATTTTTAGTTTACAATGTTCTGTTCTACATAATTTTGAGTTCCAGATTTTCTTCCCATCCTCCTCCCTCCCTCCCCAAGATGGCATGGAATCTGATATATCTTCTACATATAACTTCGCATTGAACTTATATACACAATAGTCAAGTTGTAAAGAAGAATTATGACCAATGGAATGAATCATAAGAAAGAAGAAACAGAGCCAAAAAACCCAAAAACAAAAACAAAAACAAAAGAGAAAAAAACAAAGGGAAAGAAAAGGTGGGCATAAAGCATGCCTCAATCTGCATTCACACTCCACAGTTCTTTCTCTGGATGTAGAGAGCTCTCTCCATTATGAGTCCTTTGGAGTTGTCTTTGCACCTTGTGTTGCTGAGAAGAGCAAAGTCTATCAGGGTTAGTCATCACAGAGTCCATATATCTGTGGTTGTGTATAATGTTCTCCTGGTTCTGTTCCGCTCTCTCAGCATTATATCGTGTAGGTTTTTCTAGGTTATTACGAAGTCCTTATCTTCCCCATTTCTTATAGCACAATAGTATTCTATTACCTTCATATACCACAACTTGTTCAGCCATTCCCCAGTTGATGGGCATCCCCTTGATCTCCAATTCTTTGCCACTACAAAAAGAGCCACTATAAACATTTTTGTACATATGGGTCCTTTTCCCACTTGTGTGATCTCTTTGGGATACAGCCTTAGAAGTGGTTTTGCTGGGTCAAAGGGTGTGAACATTTTTATAGCCCATTGGGCATAGTTCCAAATTGCTCTCCAGAATGGCTGGATCAGTTCACAACTCCACCAGCAATGTAACAATGTTCCAATTTTCCCACATCCTCTCCAGTATTTATCATTTTCCTGTATTGTCATTTTAGCCAATCTGACAGGAGAGATGTGGTACCCAAGACTGTTTTGATTTGCATTTCTCTAATCTTGAAATGGATGTCCAACAGATATCTTAAATTCAATGTGTCCAAAACAGAACTCATTGTCTTTTCAGCCAAACCCTCCCTGCTCCTACTTTCTCTTTTACTCTAGAGGGCAATGCCATCCTCCCAATGGCTCTGGTTTGAAACTGTAATAGCGACCACACTGGCTGCTAGTGCAGATTCTTTTATCTGCTTTACTAAGGAAAGATAGCTGTTTCAGGGGTCGACAATCTTTCTCTTTTTTAATTATTATTATTTATTAAATATTTTTAGTTTTCAGCATTGATTTCTACAAGATTTTGAATTACAAATTTTCTCCTCATTTCTACCCTCCACCCACTCCAAGATGGCATATATTCTGATTGCCCTGTTCCCCAGCTATCCCTGCCTTCTGTCACCCCACTCCCCCCCATCTCCTTTTCCCTTACTTTCTTGTAGGGCAAAATAGATTTCTATTCCCCATTGCCTGTATATCTTATTTCCCAGTTGCATGGAAAAACAACTTTTTTAACATCTGCTTTTAAAACTTTGAGTTCCAAATTCTCTCCCCTCTTCCCTCCCCACCCACCCTCCCTAAGAAGGCAAGCAATTCAACATTGGTCATATGTGTATCATTATGTAAAACCCTTCCAAAATACTCATGTTGTGAAAGACTAACTATATTTGCTCCCTCCTATCCAGTCCCCCTTTATTCAATTTTCTCCCTTGACCCTGTCCCTTTTCAAAAGTGTTTGCTTTTGATTACCTCCTCCCCCTATCTGCCCTCCCTTCTATCATACCCCCTTTTTTATCCCCTTCCTCCTTCTTTCCTGTGGGGTAAGGCACCCAATTGAGTGTGTATGGTATTCCCTCCTCAAGTCAAATTCGATGAGAGCAAGATTCACTCATTCCCCCTCACCTGCCCCCTCTTCCCTTCCTACAGAACTGCTTTTTCTTGCCACTTTCATGTGAGATAATTTACCCCATTCTATCTCTCCCTTTCTCCCTCTCTCAATATATTCCTCTCTCATCCCTTAACAAAACAGTTCAACTTTAGTAAGTCCCTTATGATTTCTCTTTCTTGTTTAGCTTTTCATGCTTCTCTTGATTCTTGTGTTTGAAAGTCAAATTTTCTATTCAGCTCTGGTCTTTTCATTGAGAAAGCTTGTAAGTCCTCTATTTTATTGAAAATCCATATTTTTCCTTGGAGCATGACACTCAGTTTTGCTGGGTAGGTGATTCTTGGTTTTAATCCTAGCTCCATTGACCTCTGGAATATCATATTCCAAGCCCTTTGATCCCTTAATGTAGAAGCTGCTAGGTCTTGTGTTATCCTGATTATGCTTCCACAATACTCAAATTGTTTCTTTCTAGTTGCTTGCAGTATTTTCTCCTTGATCTGGGAGCTCTGGAATTTGGTAACAATATACCTAGGAGTTTTCTTTTTGGGATCTTTTACAGGAGGCCATTGGTGGATTCTTTCAATTTCTATTTTACCCTCTGGCTCTAGAATATCAGGGCAGTTCTCCTTGATAATTTCTTGAAAGATGATATCTAGGCTCTTTTTTTTGATCATGCCTTTCAGGTAGTCCAATAATTTTTAAATGATCTCTCCTGGATCTATTTTCCAGGTCACTGGTTTTTCCAATGTGATATTTCACATTGTCTTCCATTTTTTCATTCCTTTGGTTCTGTTTTATAATATCCTGATTTCTCATCAAGTCACTAGCTTCCACTTGCTCCAATCTAATTTTTAAGGTAGTATTTTCTTCAGTGGTCTTTTGGACCTCCTTTTCCATTTGGCTAATTCTGCCTTTCAAGGCATTCTTCTCCTCATTGGCTTTTTGGAGCTCTTTTGCCATTTGGGTTAGTCTATTTTTAAGGTGTTATTTTGTTCAGTATTTTTTCGGGTCTCCTTTGGCAAGTCATTGACTTGTTTTTCATGGTTTTCTCGCATCCTTCTCATTTCTCTTCCCAATTTTTCCTCTACTTCTTTTACTTGCTTTTCCAAATCCTTTTTGAGCTCTTCCATGGCCTGAGACCAATTCATATTTTTCTTAGCCTAGGGCTGGACCCCAATACTGGGGGAAATAGCCTTTTATACGTTAAAAACAATTCATCAAATGAGACCAATTAATTCAAAGAAAACAATTAACAAGGATACAAGATTAGGTAATTGGATTTCTAATAATAGGGACTTTTCAAGGTGGGAGGGGGAGAGTGAACAGGTGTAGTTCCCTGAAATCAGAAAAGGAGGTGTCCCCTTCCCCCCAGGGGTCTGGGAACAATCAAAGGAACATGGAAAAACAGTAACTGATTGGTCGGAACAGGGACAGTTTTCAGATAAGACACATGGCTTGCTTGAGATGGACAATTGTGAGAAAACTCCTTGCATCAATCTTTGGATCTGACCAGGGTTCTGATTGGCATAACCGAGGTTCTTGTTAAGGGTCTCTAAGCAGCAGCTAGGGGTGGTCCAGCTTCCCAGCCAGGCAGGGCCAGGTTCAAACAGCAATAAGGTTTTCTCCCAATTCCCACAACTGAATAACATTTTCTCACAAGACAGAAGTTAGACTAGACCCATAATGAATAGAAAGGGAGCTGAGCTGGATCCAGAATTGAGTCACAAGATGGAGTCTGTGTGGTCCACTCAGTTCTCACAATTCACCACTTGCTGTCCTAATCCCCTCAGTTTCCTCAAGCTCCAGCTAAAATCCCACCTTCTACAGAAAGACTTCCCCAACTCCTCTTAATTCTAGTGTATTCCCTTCGTTAATTATTTCCTATTTATTCTGTCTCTAGTTTGCTTGGTATATATTTATTTGCATTTGTCTCCCCATTAGATTGTGAGCTCCTTGAGGGCAGGGACTGTCTTTTGCCTCTTTTTGCATCCCCAGTGCTTAGTCCAGTGTCTGGCATATAGTAGGCACATAATAAATGTTTATTAATTGATTTAGGAGAGATGATAATGGATTTAAAGCTAAGCTCCTTAAAAATGGCACATTTTGTACCATTTTTATTTGGATAGAATGTTTGAAGTAGAGAAGTTTTCCATGTGGCCATCCATGCACCCTCACTCCTACACGGTATGGCGATGGGATAGATTTTGAGAGGTTATTGTTTCATCCTTCTCATCTTTTTCAATGGAAATAGTCCCAGGAACAAGTCAGCAGCTTGCTGTGGCTCTTTTACATTTGATGTCTTGCAGACAACTGCACAGATGGACACAAGAAGCCCCTTTTGTGGGTACACATACACATTTGGCTGTTGTGTTGTTGTCGTTGTGATTACTGTTATTATTAAGGGAGGAACTCACCCAGGCTAAACTATTGACTCAGCCCTCAAGAAATGCCTTTTATGTGACCGACCATGGAAGTTCAGGGACAGGAGCCCACCTTTTAGTGACTCTGGGCATGCCACATCACTGAGCAGATCAGCTCAATCCCAAAGTAGCCTGTAATTGTATGGGACTGTAGAGATCCTGGGGAAGGTGGAGATCACTGCACAGGAAGATTTCTGAAAGGTTTTTATGTATTAGGGACCCTTCACCCCAGGATGGCACAATAAGGCTTGAGGATTATGCAAGTCCCCGGGGAGAGAAGGAAGAAGAATTGTTTTTAATAGTTTATCAGCTAGGGTATGAGTCCTTTGCATTTTCTCTTGGGTTAAGTAAGGCTTGTCTCATATTCAGTGTTTCATTAGCCTGAATCCTGCCCAGAAATTTAGGAAATGTCTCTCTTTTCTGTAAGGATGTGGACACAAGCAACAATTACAACAGTCCTGAGATAGACCTTGGGTGACGTCATGAGTAAAAGAGAAGCTGCCAAGATGGAGCCCCATTCATGTCATGGCTTACAGAAATGGCTTAGTCTTATAATCTGGGAGCAACAGACGCACATTCCTCACTGAACAAGCCACACCCTGAGAGCAGCACAGAGTGTCAGCAGCTGGGGCAGAACATGGGGACCAATGTGAGAAGGAACTGGAGGACAATGGAAAGATACTGGAGGGGAGGGGCTTGGGGGTTGAGCCAGTTATTCAACAAGCATTTCTTTTTCATAGATTTTTATTTTACATCTTTTGCTCTTATATAACCCAAATTTCCCCTTGTATCCCCTTCCCCCACCCCACCCCCAGCCATCTATTGTAACAAAAAATTTGTGAGACAATCGACAAGTATTTACTATGTGCCAGGCATTGTGCCAAGTGCCGAGGGATACAAAGAGAGGTAAAAACACGGTCCTTGTCTTCAGGTAGCTCCCATTCTAACAGGGGAGACAACATGCAAACACATGATACACAGAGCCCAAACAGGTCACCTCAGGGCAGAGGCACCAGCAGGCCAAAGTTGGGGTAGGAAAGGTCTGTGCAGATGATGGGATTGGGGCTGAGTCTTGAAAGAAGCTCACGTGACAGTGTTAAGCATCCAGGCCTGGGGAACCCGAAGTGTAAAGGTATGGAGTCAGCAGATAAGTGTGTCCACGAACCTCAGACAACCTGCAGGAAAGAAAGTGTAAGCCAGCTGGGAAGGTGGGAGGGGGGCAGGTTAGAAGGGGCTTGAGAATGCAAAGCAAAAGTGCTTCTCTTTGATCCTGGATGCAAACAGCCGCTGCTGTTTATTGAGTTGAGGGGGGACTTGAGGATGACACCTAGATTTTGAGCAGTTTTCTAATAGTGATAGAAAAGTCAAGAAGAGGGGAGGGCTTTGGGGAAAATTAAGTTTTATTTTTTACATGTTGAGTTTGAGACACTCATAGGACATCTAATTTGAGATGTCCAAAAGGCAGTGATAGAGTGAGAGGAGAAGAAATGGAGGGGTCAAGTTAGAAGATTTTTTCCAAAGTGTTTAGCCAGGAAAATGAGGATGAACTAGGCAGAAATCGTTATAGCAGGTGAGGATACTTAAGGGCGGAGAAGACATGAGCATGTTTGTAGACAGGAGGAAATCAGCCAGCAGTCAGGGAGAGATTGAAGATTAGTGAGAGACTGGGGGTGATAGGAGGAAAAATCAGTTGGAGAATATAGCATGGAATGGGGTCACTTTTGCATGTAGAGGTGTTTTCTTTGGAAAGGAGAAGGGTCACCTCTGTATATGAGATAGGGGTGAATGACGAGATAGTGGCAGAAGCCATCTGCAATAATGGAAGATGAAGAAGAGGGGAAAAGAAAGAGTTCTTGGCAAACAGTCCCAATTTTTCAGTGAAGTATGAAGCTAAGTTCTCAGCCAACAGGGTGGGAGTGGTCAGAGGATGTTTAAAGAGGGCTGAAAATGTGGAATACACACAGTGGTGAATGATGTAATGAATACCTTGCTGCAGTGAGGACCCAGTTGAGATTATGCAACATAAATTTATTGTGGACCCAGTCAGCAAGGTTATGTGATTTTTCTTCAGATCCATTTTGTAGCACATGAAGCAGAATGAAGATAGTGAATGGTGAAAATAATTCAAGGTTTGGCCTTAGCAAGGTATGATGTCAATAGGATAAAGAGGTAAGGAACTCAAGAGTAAATGATGGTATAGAGTTGAACTGGTTGTCTAAGGGATTGAGATGGAGAATGGTGGAGAAGAAAAGAAGGAAGGAAGGAAGGAGGGAAGGAAGGAAGGAAGGAAGGAAGGAAGGAAGGAAGGAAGGAAGGAAGGAAGGGAGGAAGGGAGGGAGGGAGGGAGGGGGAAGGAAGAAGGAAAAAAGGAAGGAAAGAGTAAAGAAGGAAGGAAGAAAGGAAGGAAGGATTTATTAAGTGCTCACCATGTTCCAGGCACTGTACTAAGTACTAGAAATATAACTACAAGCCAAAAGAAAAACAGTCCCTACCATCAAGAAGCTTACAGTCTGGCAGGGGAAGACATCACACAAGAGAACTCAAAAGCAGGGTGTTTGTGCATGTGTGTGGGAAGGTAGCAGGAAGCCAGCAACAGGACTAGGAAGGGAATTAAGGCTGGCCTGGTTCTAGGAGGAATTTGCCAATGGGAGAAGAGGGGAGACCTTAATGGGGGAATTTCTACATTGAAAAGGATGTTCCTAAGGCCCATCCTCATCATAGTTGGGGATGTTGCATCCTTTGAGGGCCAGAAAGTCAACTTTCCCATAGGCAGGAGCAGGTGGAGGGATGGCTGGAAATGTCTGGTCAGGAAGCAGAATGTATCAGTCCAAGGCGGTGGTGGGTCAGGTTGGCCTCTGGAAATTGGAGAAGGTCCAGAGTGAAAATGGAGGCCAGGAGGAAGATGAAGGTTGAATAAAAGGAAGGGAAGGGGAGGTTGAGCAGGAGACAGTGAAGCACAGGAAGGAGAAAGGAGGAAAAGAGGGTGAATGAGGACAAGACTGTGAGAGAGGTGGAGAGGGCAGGGAAGTGGAGAGGCAACAGGCAAAAGAGAGAACATTAATAGGACCCTCGATTTAGAGCTGGAGGAGAGGGGAGGGAAGGCTTAGGAAGGAGGTAAAGAAGTCTCCTGTCCCTCCCCTATACTTGCCCTCACCCATCTGGGGCCAATGTTAGCTTATTAGCTACCCTGCTATGACCCCCTGGCTCATGCCTTCCCTTCCCTTGCCTTCCCCTCTACGGGGCCTGGATTTGGGCACCCAGATCTTTGCTCTGCTTCTGTCTGCAACTGAGGAGCACAGAGAGATTCCCTGTAGCTGCCTTCTGCATACACACATCTGTTCATGGCCTTCTGTGGACTCCAAACCTCCAACTCCCCTCATCTTAAAGGAGCTTGGCCCAGGTTGCCTTCAGCAGGGAGGAATGCCCCATGCCAGTGGCCACCTGCCCTATGCAGTAGTCAGTGACACGGCCCCTAAGAGTCCCCTCCCTACCTCTGCTCTCCCAGGCAGCTGGGGCCTAGACCTCAGCGGTCCCCCTCCTCACTTCTGCTCTCCTACCTTTTGACTCCAGAACTGGTTCCCCCACGCCACTGGACCCTCCAGGAGCCCTTCTCTTTCTGCCTTCCCTCCAGTGAGCTGGCCTGCCCACCACAGGAGGCCTATGCTTCCCTGCCTTGCTTGGCCGCCCTGGCTTCCCCTCCCTCACAGGCCCCAGGCCCCAGCCTAGGCTCCCCCCTTCTGGGCCTCTCCTCCTGCAGCTGCTGTGCACTGAATAAATTACCACACGGATTAAAGAAGAGCTCCAGTAGGATGAGCTTTCCCTGGGCAGGATTTCAGTTTTGTTTTTTCCTCCAGTGCTGGAGTCCTTGCCCAGAGCTGCTGTTGCCCACCCGCAGGGGTCAAAAGCCCTCTCCTTCCCAGCCTGGCCTTTAGCATTCCACTGGGGGTCTCTGTCTATGGCACAGATTTTCTTGCCAGTAGAAGGAACCCAGGAAACTCAGAGGGCACAGAAGAGGCAGCCAAATGAGGCAAGGAGCCCATGGCTTGGCTTAACCTGGCAGGAGTGAGCAGTTTCGGCAGGGCAACCCAAGCTGAGAGCCGGGAGCTGGCTGCTGGGAGCTGGGAGCCCAGAGCCAAGCCCAGCCTCCAGCTTCCAGCAAGGCTGGAGAGCTCCACTAAGCATCCACTCCAACCCCCCTTCCCCAGAGTTCTGTTCAGGGCCTTGGGTCCCCCATTGCCTGGGGAGGGGCATGGCATCCTCCAGACCCAGCTCCACTCGGATTCTAAGAGGAGTCTTCATCCTCAGCCTTCTCCCCTCCCTGGTGCCTCCTTCTACTGGGCCTCTCCATGCAGCTCCACCTGCTCTTTCCATCCCTGCCCAGTCAGGGCCTTTTCCTGTTCCCTGAGAAGATGGCTTTGTGTGTGCCACCCTGTGCGGCCTAGCCCTTGCTTTCTTGTGTTCTTCCCCACCTCGAATCTCTTCCATTCACTCCCCTCCCTCAGTGAAGATCCAAGTCTTGTTTTGCTTTGAGCTTGGCCAGAAGTGCAGCCCAGTCCAGGGCCAGTTCCCCTGGCTCAGCTTCTTGAAGCTTAGAGGATTGGGCCTGTCGAAAGAGAAAGACCCTCTTAGGTCATCTAGTCCAACTGTCCTCACTGTCTCCTGAAGCCAGAGAGGAGAGCTGACCTGCCCAAGGCACACAAGGAGGAAATGAAAGGGCTAGTACTGGACCCTACAGCCTCTGTTTCTAAAGCCAGGGGTTCTTGGCCTCCAAGGGGTCCAGGGCCAGATTTCAGGCAGTCCAGGAACTTTGATGGGAAAAAATTACATCTGTATTTTCACTAACCTCTTAGAGAAATTGTCCGCTTCCTTCAATTACGAATTTTCAACAACATAAACCTTGTTCAGAGGAATGATCCATGGCTGCCAAAGGGATCCAGGATACGCCAAAAGCAAAGCACCCATTCAAAAGACCAGCATGTCCCCTTGGAAAATGGTGGAGATCTTTTGGAGATAGCACCAGTTGTTGGGGGTGGGGAGGGATCTAGCTAGGTGCTAGGGGAAGCATGGCATAGGCCCTCCTAAAGCTTTGCTCACCCAGCCTCACCAGCACCAGGCTGACTTTGCCAGGAAAGGGCATGGGGGCAGGGGAAGGAGCCTCCGCCACTTCTGGCTATGTGACTGGGGGAGAGGCAGCACCACTCTGAGTCTCAGTTTGTCCCTCCGGAGAAACGGGGATGTTAATATCTATTGTGAGGAGAGCCCTTGGGAACTTTGAAAGCACTGAAGATACTTAAGCTTGGGCACTCTGGGGAATGATGGGGAGCTGCCATCTGTCAGAAGTCAAGAAGTTTTACTCTGATATCTCCAGGGCTGGGTAAGAATGTGAAGAATGAAGATGGCCCTCAGCCATCCTCCTCTGGTGGGGAGGAGCTAGGGCGAGTCCCAAAAGTCTGAATCCCATGAAACTGGGCACTGCTGCCTCCCAGCCAGGGGAAAAGCAGTAGGAGAACAGAGAAAGAGCCTGGGGAAGGGAGAACAGGAAAGGAGGTGGCTGGCTAAGCCTAAATCCTGGTAGAGCCTGTAGCCTCTTCCCTCCCCTTCCTGCCACACATCTAGGCAGAGCCACCCAGCATCAGGCCCTGAGGCACCAGGGCCCCTCTGGAAGCCCTGGCTGGAGCTGGGGTAGGGTAGGGGTGGGAGGGTTGGGAGAAGCAGATAAAAGGAAGATAAAGCCCTTGTCACTAGCTCCAACCACTGAGCCGGAAGTGGGTGCATCCTTCCTTTGATGGGGGACCTGTGGCAGCAGCATGCTAGACTGATGACAGGCTCAAGCAGCCAGCAGAGGAGACTTGATTCAGAGACAATTCAAGCGTTCAGATCAAGAAACAAAAGCATGAGACGGGCTGCTTCAGTCCCCTGAGCTGGAGTCATCTGATGCCCTTCCTTACAAAAGGTGTTCAGGTCAGTGCCACAAACATTTTTGCAAATGCTCCCCATGGAGAGAGCTGTGCTCCATACTGGGAAAGATGCAGAATGAGAGAAGATGTTGCCCCTGCTCTCCTGGGGCTTCCACAAGCCCAAACGTTAATTAAGCCTTCAAGCTCCAAGGGTCACATCCTGTGTGTAGCAATACTCTGGAACTGCTCTTCCAAGCCCCCTACCCCCACCCCCAGTTGTTCAGGCCTCCAGAATTAGGCTGGCTATGTCTCTCCCTCAGGGTTCTAGGAGCTCCCCTGAGGAGCCAGGGGGTCTTTCTTTAGATTAATGACTTAAGTCTCAATTCCAGTGTGTTCTCCGCCCCCTGGTAGCCACCAGGGCTTAGGGGCCCAGTTCTATTTAACCACTGAACACCAATTAGCTTTAACAAAGGGATATTTACTGAGGAGGGCCCAGAAGCCCAGAAGTACAAACATTCCTCCAAGTTCACTTCCGAATTCGCCCTTGCTGCTGGCTGAGTTGCTCTAGCTACCCCTCGGTCGCTTTTGATCTCTGCTGCTGAGTCAAAGAGGCTGCTGCTAGGGACTTTGCTTCTCACCATCTGGCTTCTGACAAATCTCTGGCTCCCAGGCTTTGGACGGTTTGCCATTCTGACCTTTCGAAGCCACCTCCAATACTCTTTCACCTAAAAGCAGGAAGAAGAGACACAAGACGGACAGCAGCCAGACCAGTGCCACAGGGTCCTGAGTTGAGGAGGGAGGGAGGAGATGAAGGCCTGAGGCCTCTACCTGCTAAGAACTTAGTCCCAGTCTCCTCACTGGAGCACAGCCAGTTAAGAACGAGGACCAATCTCTCTTTGGACACTTAGTGCTTTTTGAATGCTCCGCAGATCTACATTGGCCTACGTGACCAACAGACCGTCTGTCTCTTCATCTTGTGGTGAGAAGACCAGACCCAGTTATAGATGCTTGTGCTCCAAACTGGGGAGCAAGGACCTTCCATTACACATCGTCATGCCTTTCCAAAAGCTGGCTCCTAGCCTCCTCCATGTGGAGGACTGGCTCAGCTGAAAAGGTGAAAGCCCTGCTCACCAGAGACCTGGAGCCAAAAGGGACCCTTGAGGTCATCTAGTCCAACATCTTCATTTTGTGGAAGAGGAAACTGAGGCCAACAATGACTTGTCAAACTGCAAGCTTGCCCCCAGGTCCTTGGCCTCCATATCTAGTCCTTCCCCCTCCCCCATTGAATCATGCTCCTGCTGGCCCCAGATTGAGAAGGACCTGGAATCCCAGGTGAGTGAGTTTGCATTTCACTCAGCAGGACTTAGGGAACCAATAAGGATTTTTGAGCAGGGCTATGACCTGAAGGTCCCTAATAATATCAATCTGAAGATGGGATAGCTCCACAGATTGCTCCACTGGCCTCCCCTGAAAGAGAAGGAAGAGCTGCAAGCAGGCATCCACCCAGTTACAAGCTGAGGATCAAATGGGGGGAAAGTGGGCAGGGCAGTGATGAGGCAGAAAAGAGTGCTTGAGGCAGATGGAGCAAGCAGGCAAGACTGAGATAGGAGATAAGCCAGGATGGGACCACCCAGAAAAGTGAGCAAAGACAATGACCTTGGCCCCTTTTCTGAAAGATTTCTCCTGCCTACTGGTTGAGCTGGGAAATGATGAGGACACAAATGGTGCCCTAAGGGTTAAGAATTGCTTGTCCAGTACTTTGTGAAGCCCCCAGTTTATTCTGTAACCTGAAGGTGCCCCGAAGTCCTTTCCCCCTTATCTCGAACCTGAACCAAAAGAATTGCTTTTGTGTCCGTTATCCTGTGTTCCCGGGTCCTTTAATTTTCAAACTGTATCCTCCTGCCCTGTCCTTAAATCCTTAAACCATAAAGAATTACCTTTGTCTCCCGCATCCTATGTCATCCCGTTCTGTCTTTAGTCTTTAACCTCCATAAAAACCTCCATCATCCTTCTGAAACCTCTACAGAAGCATAACTCCCCCAAATATCGGAGTCTCACTTAGCTTTCTTGCTAAGGAGGCCTGTGATGCTTTTTTCAAGTAAGATAAGAAGCTCCCATTGGCTAAAAGAGAAGGTCTCAGTGAATTCCTTCATACCTGAACCAGCTCTCCCAACTCTAAACCTCCTCAGTAGGAAGGAGAGAGAACAGGACAGTAGACATCCAACAGAGCTGACAGGAATTAGAAATTTGGTCCTTAAGAGGCCTTAGTAAGGCTGAAGAAGGGCTGGAAGTAGGAAGGGGAAAGAGGGCTGAGGCCCCTGTGTGGTCAGGGAGAGGCCTCCTGCCCTTGTGGATGCCCCAGCTTTAGGCAATTCTCAACCTCCCCAATTGGCTCCCAGAGCCAATGGGAAGCTGGGAGATAAGTGGCAAAATGGAACTCTACATGTTTCACTAGAGAGGAGTGTCAGAAATGGTCCCTCTGGGAGGCTGACAAACTAGAGGTAATATAGAATGGCCACACAGGGATTGGGCTTTGGATGCTGTGGGATTAGTAGTGATCATGGGGATTTTTAGAGCACTTTATTGGTGACTAAAGTATTTACCCTTCAAGGCAGGTGAGGCAGGGATTACCAACCCCATTTTCCAAAGGAGGAAACAGGCTCAGAGAGGGAATGTGATTGATACTAGGTTGCATAGCTTCTAAGTGTTTGAGACAGCACTCAAACTCAGATCTTTGGATTCCGGGTCCAGTGGTGTTTCTCCCACACTGCCCCGCCCCACCCCCCATCATGTGAGTTCACTTACCCTCTGTTTGCCTCCTGTTTGTTTCTTCATCTTTAAAATGGAGGTAATTCATGTATCTCTCAGGGTTGTTGTAAAGGTTCATGTAAAGTGCTTTGCAAACCTCAAAGGACTCCAGCAACACTAGCTATGATGACACTAGCTGGCTTAGAAGATGAGTATGGACTAGATGGAGGGCCCTCCCAACCAGGGGACTGATTCTCCGATGTTGAAGGAGGCAGGTGGGCCCCAAGGCAGACTGACTCTGTACCTGTTGTCTAGGGTCCTGGCACGGAGGACTCTGGGTCAGCATCAAGGCTTCTCTGCCTTCAGGAGACTCCATGAGTGTGGTGGTGGGGGTGGGGGAGGTCACTTCTAGCCTGCTGAGAGTGGAAGGTGACAAGGCCTCCCCCAGGACCTGGAGCCCTATCAGACAATGCCTAACCCTCCACGATCTCCCAGTCCCAGGGAAGATGGATGGCCTAGACTAGAGAGTTAACTCCCATCCCCCCCCTTCCAGCTCCATGGCTCCAAATCGAGCCCTGGCTGCTGGGCTGTGGGTCAGAGCTCTGGAACTGAAAGACACCTAAAAGGCCATCTTGTCCACACCTTTCATTTTCCCTCCAGTCTCCATGGGAGGCTGGTAATTAACATTCAGCATTCTTTGGGAAAATGGATGGCAGGACACACTTCTAAGTTTAATATGAATTCTTACCCCTCCCCCCTTTATTAAGCCTTGACAACCAACAGAACAACCAATCGAGCCCTGCTTTCAATCTAACCTTAATTCTGTTCCTAACCTGAATTCTGAGGTATAGATGTTCACACCCAAAACAGTCTTAATTAGCCAATTGGAGCTGGCTCCAGCGCCCCGGCTTCCATTCCCCTCCTGGCCATCTCACCTTGACTTAATCCCCCGACTAAAGTGAAGCCACAATTGCGACAATCCCAGCGCCCACCTCTAGTCCGTCTTTATGGCTTACAAGGCTAAGCAGTAGGCAGAGTTGAAGAGTGAAGTGATTGTTCACCCTCAAGGCTCCTAAGTGTCCCTGCTGAGTGTGGATTTCAGCTCTCCGGACTCCAGGAATAAAGTCAATCCCCACTTCCGGAGAGATTTCAAGACCACTCCCCTCCTTTTATAGGTGAGGAAGCTGAGGCCAAGAAGCAGGAAATGACTTGGCCAGTCTTAGAACAACTCTGCTTGGGAGGTAGACCCCTTTTACAGATGAGGAAACAGCAGTGCTCAGATGATTTGCTTGAAGTTCTACACCCAGTGAGGGGCAGAGCCAGGCTACGAGCCTGGGTCTCTTTTGACCTCCCAGCTGCAGTATTCTTTGCACTCCATGATAGAGCACCTTCGAGATTCATTTTCTGATTGCTACAGTATCATGCCCATTTTACAGATAAGGATACTGATAGATGAGGCAGCAACATGAGCAAGTAAGGGATAAGAGCTATAGGCAGGAAGAAGCCAGAGTCCTGTAGGAGCAGGGGCTATGCCCAAGCCCTCTTGAGTTGGGCACAAAACTCTATTCATAAACCCCTCCCTCCACCTTCCTCCAGCCCCAGTTCTAGCTGCTATTTAGGCCAATGCCTCCTGTGGACCTTTGTGTTCTGGGAGCCGGATGAAGCCCAGTGTCATGGAGAGTTCCTCTGTTCACCCAGGAACTCTGGGGAAGTGGGGCAAGATGTGGGACAACAAAAGACCCCTGGGGAGATGGACCGAAGGATGAGTAACTAAGTCAGCCCAAAGAGGGCGGGGCTCTCTGGAGTCTTGTCTCCCGCCTCCCCTGAACTGTCTCCCACATCCCTGGCCCCTCCCCTTGCTCTATCTTGCCTTCTCTCCACTTTCCCTGACTTGTCCTGTCTCACCCTCCCCCACAGACTTGGCTGCACCAGACCTAGAAATGATCGCCCCAGGGGCTCCCTAACTTGATCAGGACAGGCCAATTATCTCCAATTTATGGGGCTCAATTGGAGTGAGTTCAGAAAAGAGCAGTGTGCACAATTAAGGGACTGGAGGGCAGGTAGGTGTTCAGTGGCAGCGAGGGGTGGAGCCAGCTCAGGATTGGGAGAGCCAAGGGTCCACCTTGAAAATCAGCAAACACCGAAAACCAGGGCTGGAGGGGAGTGTGTTTGATTGTTTAGACTTAAGAAACTGATGGAGAAAATGAGAAAAGGGCAGATTAAACTTAAAAGTGTGTTGGGTGTATATTTTCCTACTTCCCCCACCTCCCTCCCCAAGCTGGTTGTTAAACATCTACCAGTGCCCTGCTGGAGACAGGGAGAAAGTCTGACACCTAGGGAGCAGTGTGATGGTGGGGGACACCTGGAAGTCAGAGAGGGAAGACAGGAAGGAAGGGAGGAGGGAGTAAGGGAGGGAGGGAAGGAGGGAGGAAGAAAGGAAGGAAGGGAGAGAGGAACTGAGGGGGAGGAAGGAAGGAAGGAAGGAAGGGAGAGAGGAACTGAGGGGGAGGAAGGGAGAGAGGGAGGGAGGGAGGGAAGGAAGGGAGGAAGGGAGAGAGAGAGGGAGGGAGGGAAGGAAGGAAGGAAGGAAGAAAGAAAGAAAGAAAGAAAGAAAGAAGGAAGGAAGGAAGGAGAGGGATGAAGATGAAAAGGAAGACTGAAGGGAGATGGGAGGGAAGGAAAGTGGGGAAGGAGAGGAAGAAAGGAAAACAGGAAGGAAGGAAGGCAGGAAAAAGAAGGAATTAGCCTAGAACAAGGAGTGTGAGCCCCAAGGAGGGGCAGGCAGGACTCTTCAAATGCAGACCTAGTCTCACCCCACCCCCACCCTACTCCATCCATACCCCACAGCTAGGCTCAGTAACTGCTAACCCTGGCATCTCCTCAGCTGCTGCAGGTAGGGCTGGAAACATCTGGAAAAACTGGGCAATACAGAATGGTTACAAGGTTCTATTATCTGGAAAGAGAGAACTCAGGAATGTGGCACTCGAGAAAGCTGGGCCCTTGGGGGGTTCATCTGGGTGGGAAGCAGGGCAAAGGAAGCTGTGGTCTGGCCCTGCAGCTCTCCAGGGTGGAGGACCCCTCGATGAGTAGTCTGGGCTCCCACTGGAGAAGCAGAGGACCCTGTCTCCGACAGAGCAACCTCCTCCAAGATGGTGAGCGCATCACTGATATGGTTATAGCTAGAAGAGACTTTGGACCACAAACTGGAGGAGTGGGGAAGGGGCCTCAGAACCCAGATGACAGATTAGCAGACGCAGAAAGGTCCTCATAGGGAAATAGAACTTGAACTGGAAGAGAAATCAGAAGTCCTGGAATCCAGCCTGTTCGTTTTGCATAGGAGGAAACTGAGGCCCAAAGAAGGAAACGGTGGGGAGCACCCAAGGTAGAGCAGGAGCACGAGCCTCAGCAGTCTCCTCAAGCCCTTTGTTTCCTACCCCTCCACCCCAATGAATTCGTCCTGGCAGGCCTAGCCATCTACATTGAACGATTCAATCAATCTAATGTCAGCTCGCTGATAAGCCTTTAGTCAGTCGGAAAGGTCCTTCGAGGCTTTGTATGAAAGCAGCTGATGCTATTTGCTACTCGAGATCTATCTTGTGACTGGGTGAAGAGAAATCAGTCATAGCCTGTGGAGGCTTTAGACAGCACAGCAGAGAGGTGCAGGAGCACATTCTCCAGACTTCTGGGGGGAATGGGCTACATACCAGAGAGTGCTTGTGGGCATACCAGTTCCTGCTTCTCCCTTTGCGAAGCTCCCCTTAGCTGTAGCTCTCTGCTGAGCTGCAAGGGGCAGCAACCTTCCCATGGGGTGTCCAGTTTGGCCTCAGTGTGTTTTGGGACTCTCGGATGTTTCTAAGTGTTCAGGACTGCCACCTGATGAATGTATACGAAAGAGCCTGGGGGGCGGGGAGAGGGAAAGAAAGCTCCCTCTCTCCCACCCCTTCGGAAGCACTTCACCTCTTGATTCATGGGGCTTTGAATGATCCAAACAGTAGGCTGGCTGTTTCTCTTCAAAAAAAATTCACGAGATGTTTTTTGGATAATGCCATTTGCTTTCATCCAAAGACCCAAAGCCCTCATCATCCTTTGAAATTAGGAATTTATGCAAACATAGTTGATTTTTGATGTATCGACTGATTCAATGCGCTCTCTGGGCCTTCTGTGATCACCGGAATGGGGATAGACCATCACTCTAACAAGCGGAAGAGGAAGTTACATTTAATGAGAACTAAGACTAGAAGTCAGCTCTCCCCTGTGATCTCCTGATAATACTGCACACTTATGTATCACTTGATGTACAGGGTGACAAAACCAGCAGCGCGTGGGGAGAACCAGTGTGCTGTCATGGAAAAGCTTTAGATGGGGGGTCCATTGAATTCAATGTAACCCACTTCTATTCAGCACCTACTACATACAGTGAGAGATGTGACGCTGGTGGCCCCTTGTCGAGGAGCTTCCAACCTAATCGGTAGAAAATGAGAGTCCAAACAGCAGTGACGGTGAAGAGAATGAGGTCAGTGATGGAAGGGTGTTGAGCAGGGGAGCCTCTGTTCAACTTGTCAAACACTCTAATCACCTTTCTGAGATCACAGGGTATGCACTTGCTCCAGCGATCTGAAGAGCAACTCCCATGGAGATCAGCTTCTAGCCTGATACATTGGGGATTGCGTTTCAGGCATGAGGGCTGCCTCCTTTTGATGAATTGGCTCAGGCTGAGGAGGGTGGGCTCCTATCTGAGGATTGGCTGGGAAAGGGCTGACCCTCCTTCCATGTTGTCTTTTCCCACACTCTCTCCCCCTTGGACTTCCAGACTGGAGTCTAGTAAGGGGAGGGAAGGATAGTTTTCTCCCTCTCCCTTCCCCCAAGGGGCAGGACATGACAACATGGAGGAGAAGCCCGTGGCAAGAGATCCGTGCTAGATCAGGCGAGCCTGAGAGGGGTGTTCTTGGACCTCAAGCTCAAAGCTTCCTTCTCCTGCCTTCTCGTCTCTTTTCTGAGCACAGAGCGGAGATTAGCAGTCCCCAGAAAGGATATTTCTAACTCTGGGGATTCATCTGCAGGCAATCTTAGGCTGAGATTTCCCACACGCAAGGATTCTTAAGTGTGGAAGTAAGCATTGGTCTCCCCGAGGGAACGGCTGTCCTTACCAACCCCCTTCCCAGAGGAGAAGAGGCTTCTCCCCAGAAGATCAAGCCCATGCTAAGGGGAGGTCAGGAGATGTGAGCATTGACAACCCTCCTCCATGATGTTGCCGTGAGACGCTTTGATAGGGCAGGTCTAAGGTGAATTTGTTTCACGGATGCACAAAGTATCATCTCCTATCCATGGGAATCTAACGAGCACTTTGTTTTTATGTTTGTTCTTTGGCTCCTGTGAATCCTCAGGCATTTTTCAGAGCCGGTAATATAAAGTGCATCCCATACCTGATACCCAAGTGGTTCAATGACCATGCGTGCAAGGATACTATTACCCGCTAGGTGAAAGCTAGATGCAAGGCAATGGGTAAGGGAGTTTTACTCTGCGAGGAGTCAGTGCAGATATGGGGAAGGGGTCCCAGAGAGAAGCTGACTCATTGGGTGCCAGACCCCCCAGGATCAAACCTGGCCCCGTGAACCCAGAGTCCTTGGGTGGGAGATAGATAAGATGCAAACAAAAGACCCAGCCGAAGTTCTATGATACATGGGGGGGGCGGTTAGGGAGGGGCTAGCCATACTGCTTTCACCTGGGTGAGCTTCTGAGAAGATTCACTTCTGAGCAGCGTCCTGAATCGCCACAGAAGGATTCTCAGATCTCTTTGTCTAGCCCCAAGTCCTTTCCTGACCTCCAGTCTTGCCTCTCCAACTGCTTATTAGCCACCTTGAATTGTCTGTCTCATCAACATCTTAAGCCGGAAGCATTCCAAACGGAACTCAGGCTCTTTGAACCCCAAATACTCCCCTCTCCCTAACTTCCCTATTATTGTCAAGGGCACCCCCAGCCTCCCAGTCACCTGTGGCCTTTGGCCTGCAACCTGGGGGTCATCTTTCATTGCTCACTCTCTCACCTCCCATAGTCAATCATCTGTTAAGGGTGCTCATTTCTCCCTCATTAACATCTCTCATCTATTCGGCCTTCTCTCCTCTGCCCCACCCCCGCCTGATGCAGGGCCTCATCACTGAGTGTCTGCCCCCCTCAAGTCCCACCCCCATGCCAGCCATCAGCCACTCAGCTGTTAATCAACTGCAGTGGCTCCCTATTGCCTCCAGGATCAAACAGAAAACCTGTGGCTTTGAAAGCCCTCCATAACTCGGTCCCTTTCTCTCTTTGCAGCCTTCTTACATCTCCCACACAGCCCTCTTCTGTGATTCAGTGACTCCGGCTGCCTCAAGGTTCCCCCCACATGAGACTCTATTTCCTGACTCTGACCATTTTCACTGATTCCCCCCCCACCCCATGCCTGAGACTCTTTTCTTATGTCCACCTCTTGGCTTTCTTCTAAAATCCCACCTTATCTTGCTTGAAGCAAGTACCTTTCCTCTGGTGATTCCCTCCAGCTTAGCTTGTGCATCCTGGTTTGGACGTGGTTTTGTTTGTGGTCTCTCTCTAGACTAGGAGCTCCTGGAGGACAGACCATCTTTTGCCTTTCTCTGCATCTCCAGCACTTAGCTGAGTGCCTAGCATACAGCAGGTGCCTAATAAATGTTTATTGACTTACCGGGGCACTCCCAGCTAAACCAGAACCCCCCCTGGCCTCCCCTGCCATCACTCATGTTCAGGCTGCCTCCCTCATTGGTAGAATATTCTCCTTCTCCTTGGCCTAGAAGGATCCTTTGCTTGTTCCAATGCTCGCTGTAGAGCTGTATCCTGGTCAAGCCTGCCTCGATTTACTTGTTACCTGAAATCACTTTGTGTTTACTTATCTGTGCACATGTTGCATTCCCCTCCCCATGAGAATGGAAATCTTGAGGGCAGGGAGTAGCTTGCTTTCATCTCTGTATTCTCAGAGCCTAGCAGAAAGCCCAGAACACAGCAGTTGAATGAGCAATTTTCATTGCCTATAATTGCAATTATCCAGTCCCTTCCCCCTGGAGAGGAATGGATGCTCGAGTTGGTGATCAGAGGAAAGGAGACAGAAGTGGGAAGCATATTCTAGATGTCACAGGCATTGAGAGCAAAGGCTGGAGAGGGAAGGATGGAAGAAGAGGGATGGAAAATAGTGCAGCATCCAGGAAAAGGAGTGGAAGGAGATAGACTGGAGCCGGCTCCTGCAGCGTGGCCAGCCATGCCATCTCCACCCAGAGCCTCCCCAACACCTCTGGAGAGTACATACTGGAATGGAAGCTCTCTGAGGGCAAGTACTGTCAAGCATGCTTTCCTTTGGAATGTCTGTGCTCAGCACAGTATCGAAACACTTCTTAGGGGCCAGACTCAGATCGCAAAGGGACTCCAACTTCTGAGGAAACCTGAAATGGCATCGAGTCCAGCCCCCTCAGTTCACAGGTGAGTTTACAGAGAAGCTCAGAGAGAATTGGTGACTCACTCGATATCACCCAGAGAGTAACTAGGAGTTTCAACTGGATGGAGTAACATGATCATGGTAATGCACTAATCAAACAAGAAACACTCATTAGGTGCCCCCTGTGTGCCAGGCACTGTGCAGTGGAGAGGGGGAAGACTGGTGGGAGGGAGAGCAGCTAGGAGTGGTAACAGTGGGGCTTGAGCCAAGAGCTCTTGGCAGGATCAGCGAGTGGCTGCCCGTAGGGGGTGAGGGAGAGAGAAGAGCCCCACATGCTTCACGGATTGTGAGCCCCGGTGCCTGTAAGAATGGAAGTGGGGAAGTTAGGGGGCTTAGGAGGAGATGTTGAGTTCACTTTGCTTGCTGCTGAGTTCGAGGTGTCCAAGGGACACCCAGGCAGAAATATCTAGAAGATAGTTGGGAATTCAGGCCTGAAACTCTGGGGGAAAGTTGAGGAATGGGGATTGGAAATCTCTGAAGCCCCAGTGAGAGCGTGGCCCAATAACAGAGCATAGGAAATGGGCCTTGGAGATCAGTCATATGGAAAAAGTGGGGGGAGGGTGGGGATCCAGTCAAAGGGACGGAGAAGAAGCAGAGGAAGAATGAAGCATGTTCAAAGTCACCTGTCAAAAACACCTAATAAACTTGCCTTTGCATATGCTTGGGGCAGCTAGGTGGCCCTGCACTGGGTACACTCCTCCTTCTGAATTTAAATCCAGCCTCATATTCTCACTAGCTGTGTGACCCTGGGCAAGTCACTTCACCCTGTTTGCCTCTTTTTCCTCATCTACAAAATAAGCTGGAGAAGGAAATTGGAAACCACTCCAGTATCTTTGGCAAGAAAACCCCAAATGGGGTCACAAAGGGTCAGACATGACTGACAATGACTGGACAAATGCATATGTTCTCATTACCTGGCATATTTCCTAGTATGCTCACCTATACACATTGGCACACTGGGTCCAAGAAAGCAAACTCAAAAAGCAGGTGGGTAAATGGCCTGGCAATCTTTCCTTGCTAGGGGTTTCCTTTGGCTTTTCTTGAGTCTTAGGAGCTTGAAGGGAGGGTTAAGTCGATCGTCAGGAGGCCATCTGGCCCTGGGTCCAGTGAGAGCCTCACTGGGTGCTTGTCATCATTCAGGGAGAATCTGCCCCTTCCCTCCTTCCTGGATAGCTCACCCCACCTCCAACAGCTGAATGCCAGAGGGGCTATCTCCAGAACCCCACCAGGGCCCCAGGCAGGAAATGGAGCTTCTCTCCCCTTTCTGTCCCTGTCCCTAGCCATCCCAGGACAACTCCTGATGGAAGGAGCATCAGTACCACATGGAGGTCCTGGGCTGGGGAGAGAGTGGCAACCTAAAGAAGCCCCAAGTCCAGGGTTCCTTGAGACCCATCAAGGAACAGGGAAGAGAGCTCCATGACATTGGAGTGCAAGAAGGAGAGAAGGGAGAAAGATTGGGGAGTTGAGGATGTCAGAGCTTGGGACTCCCTCAAGTTCCAGAGAAGGAAACAGGCTGAGAAAGGGGGAGGGTCTGCAGGCCAGCCAGAAACACAGAGTCGGCCATCGTGCTCACTCCTCATTTGACATAATTAGCCACTGGAGGCTCAGAGTAGAGAAGCAGCTTGCCAGGGCAGGTCCTCTTAGTCCAAACGCAAAGCCCTGCTCTGAGTTCAGGTCAAGCTCTGGTCTTCTTCCCTCTTGCCCCGCCCTGTGCCAGAGGGGCCCCTTCCTACCTCCCCAGAGCAGTTCTTCCTGGGGACCCCTTTCCTGAAGACTCTGTGGGCAGGAAGGAGCTCCCTCACACATCTCAGGAGAAGCCTTCCGGAATCCCCCCCATTCCCCAAGAAGCCCAGACCAGCAGGGCACAGAGGAGAACCAAAGCCAGGAGGTTATCGTCAAGTCTTACCATTTTATTTCTTTATGGGGTTAACAGGGAGCTGAGGAGCCTCTGTTCCCACCCCCCCCACCCCCCCCCACCCCAGCACAACAGAAACTGAAAGCAGTACACAGATACATACACACGCTCACACACACACACACACACAGACACTGAACACAGAATCAGAATATAAGAGTGAGGAGACAACTCAATTTTAGCAGGAAGGCAGAGCGAGGGCATCGGGCAGGCAGCGGGTGGGAGGGCGGGCAGGTGGGGCAGGGGGAAGCTCTTGGTGACTGGCTCAGAAAATGAATATCATAGGAACTAGTGCAAAAAAGTCCTACTTATGAAGCACAGTGTAGAAAATGGCATTAGAATCTGGCCAGCTTAGGGTAGAGGGAAGCAGCTGGGGGAGGGACAGAGGGAGAGAGGAAGGGCAGCTCACAAAGGGTGGGGGACGTAGAAAGAGTAACATCAACGTTGACTTTGGTGCCTCCTGGCCACCCCCAGCCCACAATGGCCAAGGACCTAGGCTAATCCGAGCTAGGCAGCTCCTGGGCACTTGGGGTGGGGGAGGAGGTGCTATTGGTTTCCACAAGCCTGTCACCCTGCAGAGGGCACTTCTGAGAGTCTCCTTCACCATTGAGCCCCACTCTGTACTCCATCCAAATACTTTAAGAGAACCTGGTCACAGAGAGTTAGCTCCTCTGGCTGACTAGACCCCAGGACTGAGCTACAGGATTCCGGAGCCTGCTGGGCAGGGGCAGGTGGTGGCCGAGTAGAACTGAGGATGGGAAGTGAAGAACCTATAGCAGGGACAGAGTTGGGGCCCCGACTCTGTGCTCTGTAGGGCACTCCTGCACACCCAAGCCTCTCGGAGCCCATTAGTTGGATACACTCCCAGGCTTTAGCTCCCAGGCCCCCTTAACCCAATCCCCAGGTCCCCTGCCACTGGCTCCCAGTATCAGCTGTCAGGGGTCTTGGGTGAGAGGCCTTAACTGGCTGAGAAACTGCTGAAAGTGAATTGGGTCCTAGCTCCACCCTGCTCTGAAGGCTTAGAGAATGTCCCAAGTCATTCTATAGCCAGCCCAGGCTCTAGGCTCCAGGGCCTTCCTTTTACACTGCTGCTCTCCTTGCACATCCTTCACTGACCCCTCATGTGCCCCTTAAATTGGCAGTTGGCACAAAGCCCTGGTCTTTGGTAGGTCAGGTAGGAGGCTCACCCACGCAGGTCTCAGGCCTCAGTGGTAGCGCCAGGCCCTCCCCTCACTGAAGACTGAGATACAAGAGGAAAAGCCTGTGTGGGGCCCCAGGCCTGAGCCACTTTCTCCAAACTGAGAGTTGAGGCTGAAACACCTCTATATCTTTGAGCCCAGGTAGAGGGGAAGCATTTTGGCATCTGCTGCCTTACAGCCTTACGGCTTTTTCTCCCCCTGTCTCTGGTTTAAGCTGGTGGCCTCCTGCTCCATGCTTCTGGGTGGGGAACAGAGACTACTCCATCTGTAGGCAGGCCTTCTGGATGGTCTGGCCTCCCAGGCACCACAGCCTGTTTGTCTTCCCTCTTCTCTCCTCTCTAATACCCATGACTATTCTGGGCTTTGCTCAGAGTTCCCAAATCCCAACCATTCCTCGCCTCTCCCCAACACCAAATGGCCACCTCCTCCCAACCCTGAGAGTGTCTCCTGTCCTGTGTCTGCCATGTCCCCCACCTGCTGAGCCCCATTTCCACTTCTCTTCTCCTATCTCCTCAAGCCCTTTCTCAAGACGTTCCCTCTCTAATCCCTCCCTCCACTCCTGGACTCTTGCTCGCACAGAGACCTTCCCCCTTGTCCCTCCTCAGCTAGAGAAGCTGTTTGATCCCCCCACTTTGGCCCCAGGAAGAGGAGGGTACAAGGCTGGGAGATAAGGGAGGGCATTGCCAGCTAACTCCTAGAAGGGTGGGAGCTTGGGGTGTCAG
Source organism: Trichosurus vulpecula (assembly GCF_011100635.1). Classification (NCBI taxonomy): domain Eukaryota; kingdom Metazoa; phylum Chordata; class Mammalia; order Diprotodontia; family Phalangeridae; genus Trichosurus; species Trichosurus vulpecula. The sequence goes on along the minus strand of NC_050582.1, from coordinate 1,176,691 downwards.
CAGGCTTTGCAGGGAGTAAGGATTTTCTGGTAACACAAGAAATATGGTAGGGGGCACACCTATTCTCCTCGGTCCCCCCACCAAACATTTGAAGGCCTGAGGTGGGATTAGGGGAGTGGATTGCTTCCTGGGGATAGGTCTCCGGGCCGGGGTGACTGTTCCCCCAACCCTCTCTTCCCCTCTTTTTGGCTTGGACTTGGGGGAGGGTGCTGGCTACTGCTCTTTGCCTCCTCCCCCTGGCAGAGCCCCCCCCCATCAGAGCTGCTCTTGGGCTGGGGGTAGGTTAAGGGGGCTGTGGGTCCCCCTCCCTCCCCCTTCCACCTGGTCCTGCACCTCCTCTGGGAGGAGGGCCCTTAGCAGGAGCGGTGGTAGCAGGAGCAGTGGCGGTGGGTGTGTGCTGGCTGGAGGGGTGTTCTCCCTCCCTCCCTCCCTGGGGGTCATTCTTCTCTGGATACGCCCTCTTCTAGGGCAGGCAGCACCTCTAGGCCCAGGCCCTCCGCACTCTGGCTGCTGGAGAAGCTTGCCACGGTGTGCAGAAGCATGAGTGTGAACACAAGGATGCACAGGCGGATCCTGCTGGGGCTGAGGCAGGAGCCCCCCGAGACGGGCAGCAGCAGCGAAGGGGGCCTGTATACTGAGGGGGCCAGCAGGTGGTGGTGAGAGGGAGGCAGCTGCTGGTGCTGGGAGGGCTCGGGGAATGCTTGCCCCCCCCCAGGAGGAGCCCTTGCTGCCCCCCAGGGAGGCACAGGGCTTCAAGTCCACCTCACAGCACTCGGCCTCCTCGGGGCCCCGCGGGCTCTCCATCACCCCTGCCAACAGACAAGTGGGAGGCTTGGGCTTGGCAGCAGGTGAGCGCTGGCCAGGCCTCGCCTGGACAACTGCTTCCCAAAGCCCGGCCCTTCCCAAAGACACTGAGCTCTGTCCTCTGCCCTTAGCTCTCCCTTCCTCCCCTGGTCCCATGTGGGGGTGGGGGTGGGGGTGGGGCAGGGAAGAGGTGGTGGCCACCCAATGAGTCCCTTGGCTGAGGCCCTGGCCCTGTTCCCAACCCCAACTACCCTTCCTCCCCTCCTCCACCTGGCACTCTCCATGCCCTCTACCCTCCCCTCCCCCACTCTACCTGGTGCCCTCCGAGCCCCTCCCCCCTGACCTGCACAGATGAAGCCGGGGAGCCCTCCATAGATCAGCTCATCATTGTCGGGGAGCACAAAGGGGCACCTGGTCTGCACCTCCAGGCAGTATTGCTTGCATGGCACCCGGGGATGGCAGTTCTGTTGGGTCACATTGAAGTACTCAGAGCACAGCCAGGCCTTGTAGACAGCCTGGGGAGAGAGGAGACAGTGTCACCCTCAGGGGTCCCCCCCCCAGCCTGAGCCTGCCCCCCCACCCGAAGCTCCCCAAAGCGCGCATTTACAACAGGAAGTGAATTTCATTATGGGGGAGGGGAGGGGCAGGGACCACTGCGCTGCACCCTGGGTCCTTGGGTCTCATTCAGAAGGTAATGCATTGGAGAAGCATGGCGTGTTAGGACCAAGAAAGACCTTAGAACATCGAACAAAGAGTGTCAGAGCTGGAAGGCAAGCTAGGTGACCTCGGGCAGGCTGCTCCACCTCCCAGCCTCAGTCTCCAAATCTCCAGCCTTACAGAATGTCTGCTCCAAATGAGATCCAGTTTCCTCAACTGTAAAATGATTTGCCCGAGGTCACCCAGCTAGTTAGTGGCAGAGTTGGCACCTGGCAATCCTGGGGACCCAGCAGCCATGCAATGCCTCAGAAATGCCTCTGGTGACATTCCCCAGGAGAGTGGAAGCTCCTTGGGGGCAGCCCTTCTGTTTCTGCTTGTCTTTGTAACCCTGGCACAAAGTAGGCACTGAGTAAATCTTTGCTGGGTAGAGTTAAGCTGACATACACCAAGAGTCTGGGGAGAATGCATCAGGGGAAATGGATTGCCAGGGCCACAACCTGAGGAGTTTGGCGTGTCACCCTAAGAGTGCCTAGCACCCCAAGGTGGGTCATTGCAAACAGTCTCCCAGCCAGAGAAGCGTAGTTGGGGACCCCTGGAGGGCAGAGAAAAAAAGAGGTGAGGATGGGAAAAGGAAAGCAAAAAGAAGCCAGAGAAGGGCTGGAGAGGGTCTCAACTTCCCAGGAAACATGGGTTCCACCTTGAGGTGCTCAATGCCACTTGAAGTAATTGAAAGAGAAAAAAGGGAGAATCTTCAGGATGCACCAAGGATGACTAGGGAGCTATACTTAGTTATGTTAAGTTGGCTGTGCCCCTCCCTGCCACCTCCATCCCTGTCCCTACTCCTGATACCCAATCAAAGAAGAGAGCCCAGGACAGAGATTTGAGATATGTCCACTAGCAGTTGTGGGGAGTGGGCATGGGGTGGAAGGATGGGTGTGACTTTTTGCTGGAGACAAAAGAGTGTAAGAAGGAGCAGTCTGAGAGGTAGGAGGAGAACCAGGCAAGAGTGAGCAGTGCCACACAAAGCCAGAGAGGAGAGACTATCTATAGCATCCAAGGCTGCAGAGAGGTCAAGGATGAGGACTGAGAAAAGGCCACTGGATCAGCAATGACCAGCTCAGCGGTGCCTTTAGGGAGCAGTTTCAGTTGAATGATGAAGTCGAAGCTGAGGAATGCATGAACGGGGAGAAAATGGCAGCCCAAAGTAGAGGCAGCTTTTTTTCTAGGACTCATTAGAATGCTATGAGCCAGTCAACCTGAGCCCCACATCAGAAAACACTCCCTGGAAGGTGTGCCATTGTGCTCAGGACTGGGTTACTATGGCAAAGGCGGCACCCTGGGGCAGCAGAGAGAGGCCCACCCCTGGCAGCAGCCAAGCTGTGATGAGTAAGTCACTGAACCTTTCCGAGCATCTGGTGTAAGATATGTGAAATGGGAATAATATATGGTATAGAATTATATTCTAGAATATATAACATGATATATATTATAGACTATAATTCTAAATAATGTAGATAATATTATTTTATGGGAATATTATAATACCATCTGTAGCACCCCCAAAGGGTTTTAGTGAGGATCAGATGGAAAGTGCTTTGTGGAGTTCAGAAAGTCACCTTCAACAACCAGGAAGCAAGGAATTGTGTTTATTGAGTGCCTACTATGTTCCAGGCAGTTTTTACAAATATTACCTCACTTGATCCTAACAATAACCCTCGAGATAGGTGCTCTCATTATCACCAAACTGAGAAGAAAAGAGATTAAGAGAATTGCCCAGGGTCACACAGCTAGTAAAGTATTGGAGGTCAAATTTGAACTCAGAGCTTCCTGTCTACTGTACCAACTAGCTGCCTTCAGGTGGAATTACAAGAGAAGCGAGGCATGGCTAGACTGAGGAAGATCTGGGGCTTTTAGTGGACCACAATGTGAGTCACCTTTATGACCTGGCAGCCAAGAAATCAGAAGGAATTAGACTGCATGAAGTGAGGCCTGGTATCCAGACCTAGTGTGGTCATAACCTGTGGTCAGGACACACGGGGTATATTGTGTTCACTTCTAGGCAGGTGCCACAGTTGAGAAAGGGCTGAGAGGGAAGTGACCGGGACAGTGAAGGACCTTAAGACAATGCCAGATGAAGACTGTTTGAAGCAGCTGGGTGTATTTAGCCTGGAGAAGAGGAGGGGAGGCCATGCCAGGGAAAGGATGAGGTCATTGGCTTCAGGTATTTCAAGGGCTGTCACATGAAAGAGGGCTTAGATTCACAGAACTGGGAGAAATAGATGAAAGTTCTTCCTCCGAAGAGCGGTGGTCTCCTCCTCTCTCGAGGTCTTTGAGCAAAGGCAGGATGCCCGCTCCTCAATATGTTCTAGCAGGGATTCCTTTGGGCTTGGGCTTTGATAGTCTGGAAACCTTAAAGCCCTCCACAGATGTCAGCCCTTATTAAAAGAAGAGGAAGGATTAAACTGGTCAGCAGGGTTGGCGAGTAGGAAGGCGTACTACTGTTCCACTGCCTGGGACCTGCTCACCTTGTGCCACGCGCCGCCCCCCGCCCCATCGACTGGACCTTTGCACCACTTTTCTGGTGCTCTTAACACAGGAAGGGGTTGAAACTGAAAGCAGCCCCATTCCTGGGGGGCAGGAATAGAAGGGGAAAGAGCACCCTCCTGTGGACTTTTGGTAATTGCAGTGAAAAGAGGTCTTCAGGAATCTAGGGGGAGAATGATGTTCGGACTCAGGATGGGAGTCCCCATTTCATCTCCAGCACACACAAACACCCCACCCACTGCAGCTGCCCAGCGATAACAGGAACAACCTTTCCGAGCATCTGGTGTAAGATCTGTGAAATGGGAATAATATATATAATATATAGTGCCTACTATGTGCCAGGTACTGTACTAAATGCTTTACCCTGGGAGGTAGGTGATAATATTAGCCTCATTTTACAGTTAGTGTCTGAGGCTGGATTTGAACTCAAGTCTCCTTTACTCCAGGCCCAGCACTCTATCCACTATACCTGGTCATCCAATTTCTCCCTGAGTATCTCCGGGGACGGAGAAGTCACCTTCTCCCCACACGGTCCGTTCCACTTTGGAATAGCTCAGATAGTTAGGATCAGAATTGGCCTCTCTTTCCCCCATTTGCTCCTGGTTCTGTCAGTCCTCCAAACACTTGGAATGCTCTAAATGGTGCGGATACCCTCTGCTTTGCAGGGTTGCTGTGAGGAAAAAACTTTGCAGATCATAAACCACTATAAAAATTTGAGTCCTTCTTTTTTTTAATTGAAGAAAGACATCCTGTCTTCTCCCCTTCCCCTGAGTCTCCTCTTTTCCAGGTCCAACATTCCCAGGTCCCTTGAGCTCCAGCACTAGCCTGCTCTACCAAGTTCTGAGAGACGAGGGATTTTTCCAGGTCAGTTGTTTTTGTCTCTGATTTTTCTCCCAATTTTACTTGTGGTTCTGCCATTTCTTCCCCAGTCTTCTTTTCAGAGTATCCTTTGCTTTACTAAAGTTTTCCAGCCACTGTTCAGTCCAAGCCATCTATTTCCTGTCCAGTTTTCCCTTAAGAATTCAAATTGCACTCTCCTCTCTTCCTTCAGCTCGCTGGTAAGTCTTCTAATCAACAATTTATTGGGTATCTGCTATGTGCTGGTGCTTCAGATACAATGACAAAAATGCAACCATCCCTGTCCTCAGGGAGCTGCCATTCGATTAGAAAGATCAGGGCAGAGGACAGTTGGACTATCATTTTCCTCATTCCACTAGGCCAGAGTGTCCCAGCACTTAGCCAGGCTGCAGGATCCAGCCCAATGCCAAGGGAGCTTGCAGGGACACAGACCAGGATATCCACCTCAGCAAGAAGGGAGAGGGAAGAAGACTCGCCCCCACTTAGGGCCCTGCAGCTAAAGGGAGCTGAATCCCCACTGGAGGCTAGCAGTAGAAGGAGTGGGGGCCACAACACCTCATCTAAATCTAGGCTGGGTGTGGCTGTGGCTGGGTGTGGTGTAGGGGACAAGGGGGGAGGGGAAAGTAGCCGGGTACCATAGTAGTCTAACCTAGTCCATGCTGCATTGGCAGCTTTGTGATTGGCTGCCAGTTAACCACCACTGGGCAAAAGGAGAACACAGTGGGGATTCAGCTTTGGTGCTTGTAGTCTCCAGGATTTGGGGAGCCACACCCTGACCCATAAAAAAGTTTGAATACCTCCCTATATGTATTTCCTTCTTTGTCAATTATACACACATCCTATTGCACTGGTATATTATATATGTTATCAAACATAAGTGAAAGTAGACATTTAAAAGGGTGAGATCAAGATGAAGTAATATTTGAAGGTTAGTTTTTATTGTAACAGTATAC
>NC_050582.1:898969-982960 GCF_011100635.1 Trichosurus vulpecula | reverse complement strand
GGAAGGCTTCCTGCAGGAGGTGGTGTTTTCTGGGGGCTTCATTCAAGGCTGGGGAAGAGGGACCAAGTGTGCACAAAGGTGGGCGAAGGAGAGAGCAGGGGGCACATCTAAGGGGCAGAGTGCTGTCCACTTGGGTGCAGAGGTCGAGGAGAATGTAAGCACAGTCATGTGAGAGAAGGATCTTGAACTTTGGGAGCTCAGCCTCAGGGACCGTCTAGTCCTAGGGCTCTTAGCTGGCTGTGGGCACTTGGCTCAGCTTGGCTTGGGGACTTGATGCAGGGAAGCACATGATTGGGAGCAGGAGGCCTTTGCCACACAGATGGGGCAAGGCCATAATGTGTCCAGGACACAAACCATGTGAAGCATCCACTCTCTTTGTAAAAGAGAATGGAGGCTCACAGATTTGTACAAGTTTACACAGATGATAACCAGGCAGCCAGGTGGTGCAGTGGATAGTGTCGGGCCCTGAGTCAAGAAGACCTGAGTTCAAATGTGGCCTTAGACACTTACGACTTGTGTGAGTTACTTCAGTCTCCTCATTTGTAGAAAAGGAAATGGCAAACCACTGCAGTATCTCTCCCAAGAAAACCCCAAGTGAGGTCACTGAGAGTTGGATATGACTGGCAGGAAACACCACCACCACAGATAAGAAGTTGCTGAACCTCCCCTCTGCCTACAAACCCAAGCCACAGCCCCACACCTCTTCTGGTTGGCACTAGACTGTGGAAGGGTGTACATGCAAAGAAGTTTGAAGTTCCCTTAGGATACCAGAGGAAGCCACCAAAGGCCGTTGATGAGATGAGGAGATCTGAGCAGAGGAAAGCTTGTTTAGGCAATGGCATGAAGGCCAGCCTAGAGGGGGCAGCAATGGAAGGCAAGAGGGCCTGGTAGGAGGCCTGCTCGGAGGGCAGGGGCACCAAGGTGGCTGCTGCCGCTGCAGGGCCACCTATCGGACTCCACGCTTAACCCCAACCCAACCACCTCACCTCCCCACTGGGCCTGTCACCTCACCTTGCCTGGACCTCTGGACTTGGTGGCTTTGTGGATTTTTTTGACTTGATACTGGCCGGGCATACTGCTTTGGCTTTGGAGCCTAACCCCTGCCCCTCCCCCCGCCACCACCCCATCCCCACACATACAGTGTTCTCTTCCTCTGGGTCTTCAGAGGGCTGAGACACCAGATGAGTGTGTCCAGGGCTCAGGCTAAAGAGGCAACAGGACTAAATATTACACAGTCCCTTCCCTCTTCAGTCCCCAGGCTGACCCCGGATTCATGGCAGAGCCTACATCCTCCAAGGGGGTCACAGATATGAGCAGGATGAGACCTTGGAAGGAAATCCCAGCCCCACATCCCCTATTCCTCTGCTCCTTGCCACGTGTGTGCCTGATGTGCCAATCTGGCCTCTCATGAGATTGATGGCCTAGAAGCCTGTGCCCTTGGTGGTCTCTGCTGGCCCTTGGACCAAGGTAGCCCTGGTCACCAACTTTGACATTGTCCTAAGTAAGTCCTGAGAGGACTCTTTCTCTTTCATTCATACTCTTCCTCTTTCTCTCTCCTTCATTCTCCCATCTCCCTTCCCCTCCTCCCTCCCCTTCTTCCTTTCTTCTCTTTTCCTCTGCTTTCACCTCCTCATTTCAAATACCAGATGTCATCACGGGGCTGGGCTGGGTGGATGGTTAGGGATTCCCTTCTTAGCACAGTACATGTGCCAAAGAACCTGAGATTCAGAACTCATCAGAGCAGTGGCACCTTCACCCCCTCTTTGACAACTGGCTAGAAGGCTGGGCCTGTCGTGTCTCTAATAAATCTGATGCCACCATTTCAGCCGTTCTTGCTCTCTCCCCTGGGTGACATCAGTGACGAAGGGTCTGGTTAATGGTGGAGGTGGGCAGGAGATGAGGGCCAATGATGGAGGGGATGGCAATCCCAAGCACAAGGAGACTCTTCGCCACCAGACCAGACCCTTCTTCACTGATGCCACCATCCCTAGCCATCTCCACCAGCATCACCCTGTTATTGTCATGATTACCAATAGAAATCTATTGACTAGATCCCCGGGGACTGGGGCTAGGGTCAATGCTGTGGTCCTTGCTCTCATGGGCTTCCAGGCCACTCCCCAGGAGAGGGAAAAGAGCATGAAGCACACCAAGACAGAGAAAAAACTTATGTAGACCCACGTCACTCACTCATGACCCAAGGAAGGCAGCTCAGTCACAGAGTAGCACTGTCTCTGATGCTGAGTGCCCCCTGCCTTTCCAATTAGCCAGCCACCTGATGGCCACTGGCTGCACAATCACTCACCACTGGCATATGAAAAGAGCATCTTGGGGGGGAGGTGACCCAGGTCACCCACTCAGAGAAGAAGCCGGTGGATGGGGCAATGAGACATTGGAGCTGCTGCTCAGGGCTGACTCCCCAGGATGGGCCAGAGAATAGAGGAAGGAAAAGGGAGAGCCAAAGGAGGAGAGGGGACAGGTCAATTGGCAGGGGTAAGGGGTAAAGGAGAAAGAGCCCAAAGAAGAAGAGGAGGAGAAGGGGGCTGATTAGCTCCCTGGCTGCTACTTGGCCTTCCTTCCTGACCCTCAGCTTCCCCCCTTGGGATCCAGCCAGAGGCCGATCCTATCCCTCCCTTCCCCCACAGCAGGTGCCCCTGCCTCACCATCCACATTCCCAGCTAAGGAAGGCACAATCTTCCTTGCATTATAAGGCCAACCCTTTCCTTTTGATCACTGCGTGTGTGTGTGTGTGCATGTGTTTGTGGCATGAAGGGACAACCTCCACAGATGCCCTCTAACTGTGGTCTGCCCTTCTCCCTTTTATGCCCATTTGGGGCGATCAGAATGGGCTGGATTCCTGTTCTGCCATGTCCTCCTTGGGGACTGTGCCCTTGGGTAAATCCCTTGCCATTTCTGCAGGCCAGTGACCCAGAGCTCTGACAAAAGTGGCCCCCTGTTCTCTGGGCACCCCTCACCTCCAGTGCACCAGAGTGCTAACCCTGCTGTCCTGCTCTCTCACCAGCTTAGAGGCCCCTCCCTCAGAAGCTACATTGATGCTTGCTCAATTTCAACCCATGAATCCTGCTGGTTAGTGGAGAATAGGTCCATGCCCTCATCAGCTCTGCTCCCAGAAGGTAGGCAGAGCCTCACCCCTCCCTATGGGGCCTGGGTTCCAGGCCTCCAATTCATTTCCCCTTACCAATCTCTGGCAGCCTTTCCTCTCAACTCCCCATCCCAGACTGAACTCCTTCAGCCTCTCCCATCAGGCAGGGTTCCCAACACTTCCACATCACACACCAAAGAAAGCACCCACCAGCAGCATGGTCCAGTTCAATGCAGTGGGCCTCAGTCATGTCCTGAGCTCTGCTGAGGACACAGAGATGAAAGATGAGCCAGCTCCTGTCGAGTCGGGGAGCTTTGGAGGCAGGAAGGAGCACTGAGTCTGGGGGCCTCTTCTCCTGCCACCTCTGCGGTCTGGGCACTGTCCAGCACTGTCTTCTCTGGACACTTGCTGCTCTCTGGTTTTTTCTTGACTCTGCTCCTAGTTGGCTGCCCACTTCTTTCTCAGTCCCCTTTGCCGGTCTCTTGACCATAGGCGGCCCTGAGGTTCTGTCCTGGACCCTCTGCTCTTCTTCCTCGGTGCTCTCTCCCTGGATGACTCACCTGCTCCCATGGGCTCACTGAGCATCAATCACAGGGAATTCCCAGATCTCCACAGTCAGCCCTGGTGTCATTCTCCTCAGCTACATGTTTCCAGCTGCCATCTGGACACCTCAGACAGGATGTCTCAGAGACATTTCAGACTCAACGTGTCCAAACCGGAATTGATCATACTTCTCCTCTTCGCCTCTACCCCACCCTGCTTCTGCCATTTTGACCTCAGACAAGAATAAAGTGAGACAATAATTGTCACGTGCTTAGCACAGTGCCTGGCACATAGGAATCATGGGCCCAATTGAAGAATGTTTGAGTCCTGACTCTTCCTACTACTGTGACCCTGGGTTGGTTCTTCTGCCTCCATCTTTTGTCTGGAAAATGAAGTGGTTGAACTGGGGGATGCTTTAAGCTCTTGAACATCTAGCATAAGGGGGACACTTGGGAGGCAGCTAGGCAGAGGAGACATCTGGGCAAGAAGGCATGAGAAAGTGCCAGGAGGGAGCACCACTTCTCCATGGGGTGGCATGGGCAGGCTTTGAAGGAGATGGGGAAGGAGCAGCTTGTATAAATGCTCCGGGTGATAAATGGGAGAAACATCCTGGTGAAGGTAGTGGCTCCAAGGCCTGTGGCTCACTCTTGTTCAGCCCTGCTGAGCCAGGGGAGCCCAGGGCCTGACCCGTGGGCAAGAAGCAAGCATTGAGAGGCAGTCATGGACTGGTAGTCTGAATGAGTCTTCCAACCTCGCCAGCCCTATTCTTTGGCCATTTTAGATCAATTAGGCTGGCAGAGACGTTCTAAAATCCTGCCTCCTCCTACCGGGCTCACACAGACAGACTTCTCAGTTACTCCTCAGTTCTGCAGGGTGACGTCACTGCCTCACCCTCATTCTCCTATGCTGGTGTCTCCTGGTTCTCAGGCAGGGGATCTTCTGTTTGCCAGCAGCAGGCCTTCCCTCACACATAGATGGCCCAGGCAAGCATTCCCTCAAGCCTCACTCAGATGAAGCTACAGCAACGAAGTCAGTGCTCCTCATCTCCCTCTCCTGTTGCCCTGGGCAGGTTGCAGATCCTCAAGTCCAGTGCCAATTAGGCTGTTGTGGGCCTAGCCTCAGTGGAACAGGCCTGGAGCCATTTGTCTTAACTTTGCCCCTGGGGTGTTGAGGTGGGACCCAGCTGTGGAGATTAAGGGACAGAGCTGCCCCCCCTCCGCCCCCCTCCGGGAACCTCCAGATTGGCTGATTTTCCCTGCTTTGCCCTCCCTGGACTGATTTTTACTACCTTGGGGATTGCTTTTACTGGGGCCTGTGTTTTTGTTAAAGAAATTATTCATCTGAACTCTTAGACCAGCTCCAGATGATCCATTGCGGCAGGTGTGGACCACAGCCAGGACAAGATGGCAAAATGTGGCTTGGATGGGAGGACACTCCAGTGGATGGTCACACTGGAAGACTGAGATTCCTGTTGCCCTAGATGGAAGTCTCCAGTGGCATTTTCCCAGGATCTATGATCAGCCCTGTTCGGCTCAGCACTTTTAGGAATGATTTAAGGGATTTACATTGTGTGACATTAATGTCTTCACTTATTCTACAGAATGGCCGTAGTTCAACAGTAGTCCTTGGGGGAAAGTGAGAAAAGGGAAAAGGGAGTTTTGATGCTGCCTGGCTGCTGCCCTACTCAGCTCCCTCAAGGGAGGGTTAAATTCAGCTCTGGGTACCATGTTTGAAGTTTGACAAATTGGAATAGGGGAAAAGGAAGGGGGAGGGGCTAGAAAAGATAATGGATCTCTAGCATGATGGTCCAGGACCCTGGACTGGGCCTTGGGCCATTATTAATATCCATGATTTGGGAAAAGGTCTTGATGTTCTGCTCATCAAAAGTTCTGAGGCCATCTAGCTGGGAGGGAGGGACCACTGACAACACACTGAGTGGCAGAGTCAGCATCTCAAACAACCTGGACAGGCAAGGGTGATGGGCCACATTGAATAAGCTGAAACTTTTTCAGGATCCATGTAGAGTAGAATACAAGTTGAAGTAATCACCTTCCCAAGTGCTATGTATGGGAGATGAGGCTGGCCTGTCACACCTCTGAAAGAGATGCAGCACTTTGGCCAGGGCACAGCGATGGTCAGTAAAGTAAAGACAAGCTTACTGAAAAATTCCAGTGCAAGGGGAGTGAGTGCCTGGCTGTTCTTGGCGCTGGCCATTGGGCCACTGGGCCACTGGTTCTTGGCCCAACATTCCATGCACAGTGTCCAGAAAGAGGGCAGCCAGGATGAGAAAGGCCCTTGAGATCATGTCACACAAGGATTGGCTGAAGGGATGGAAGGGGGGAGGCTCAGCCTGGAGAAGAGAAGACTCAGGGCAGCCAGGACTGCCTGAAGAGCTGGCCTGTGCCAGACGCTTCTTCTGCTTGGACCCAGAAGGCACAGCCTGAGCGGTGGGGGTGGGAGCTGGGAAGAAATCTTTCCCATTGAAGTAAGGCAAAGCACCCTAACAGGTAGAGGTCCTCGCTGCCATCTTCAAGCAAATGTGGTGGTGGGGGTTAGTGTTCAGGTAGGGCCTAGAGTGGATGGCAACCACTGAGGCCCCTGCCCACAGACTTGAGTCTGTGAAATATTTGGAGGGAATTAGATTTGCTCTGCTTGGCCCTTGGAAAGCTGCACATTTGGCAGCTAAGAAGCGAGGTGCACACACATCTGGCAGCTAAGAAGCGAGGTGTTCTGAGGGCTAGAGAAGAATGCCCGACTGAGCTGGGCCACCATGCTTGATGTGGGTCTTCTTGGAGCTGGGCAGAGCAATGAGAAGGCTGGTCTGACTGGGACTTTGTCCCAGGGCGCTGGCATCCTTAGAAACACACTTCCTCCCCACCATGGTGGGCCTGTAGCCTGCCAGCTCCATTCCCAAAGGTCCTCTGCTAGCCCTACCTAGCCCTTCTCCCAGGGCCCCCCTTCCATGCCTTGGGGTTGCAGGCTGGAATCTCTGACCAGGGCAGATGCTGCGTCCCACCCTCCTCTAGGGCACCAAGATTCCTAGTTACCGTCCTGCTTCTGGTAACATTGGACTGTGAGCCTCTGGGAAGACATAATCTCACTGCTCTCTGGGGCTTCTTAAGGGTGGGAAGAGGAACCAGAAAGCAGGTGGGAGGAAGAGCTAGAAGACAAGGTAGGAAACTGGCAGTGGAGGCTGCCAGGAGAAGCTGGAGATTAAAGGAAGGGCCAGAGTTTTAAACTGAGAGCCTAGAAGAGCACGGTGGACTGGACTGGGGTCGAGACACTTAAATTCCACTCCTGACTCAGTTGCTACGTAATTGAGGGCAAGCATCATACTGCCTTTCTGGGTCTCACTTTCCCCATTTGGAAAATGAGAGAGTTGGGCCAGAGGATCTTTCCCATCAAATGCATGTTAGCTCAAATTTTTCTGTATAAATGCATCCCAACTCTAAGGTATCTCTTAGTTCTAAATTTCTCTCGGCTCTCATATTCCCTCCAACTAGTGATGTGCTAGTAAATGTCTAACAACCGGCTCCCCCGTGTGCCCATGACACACTCGGAAGTTTCATCTACATCATTCACATTTTCTCTGTCACTTTCTGAAGCCTAGACAATCTACAAAACAATCAATCCAATTCGAGTTCTGGGGTGTGAATGTTCATACTGAACATTTAACAATTGACTCTGAAGCCCAGTAGGACTCCAGGCTTCCAACTCAGGCTGTTTTCTGAGGTCCTTTCCAGCTTTGAAATTTTGTTTTCTAAGATCTCTTCTAGCTCAAAAGTTCTAAGTTCTAAGTTCTTTTCTCCTCTGATGGTCTCTGTTTTGAGATCCCTCCGACATTTTCTGTTCCAAGAGTCTTCCCAGATATTTCTGGGGTCCCTTTGGGCCCTGCCATTCCACAGACATGGGCAAATAGGGAAGGGAGGGAGGGCAGTCCAGAGTCAGCCCCTGCCCAGGAGCCCAATCTGGAAAGAGACAGACAGAGAGATAGAGACAGAGAGAGAGACAGAGAGAGAGAGAGAGAGACAGAGAGACAGAGACAGAGAGAGACAGAGAGAGAGAGAGACAGAGAGAGACAGAGAGACAGAGACAGAGAGAGAGAGAGAGAGACAGAGAGACAGAGACAGAGAGAGAGACACACACACACACACACACACACACACACACACACACACACGTGCACACACACACACATGCAGACAGAGACAGCGACAGAGAGACAGAGACAGAGAGACAGAGAGAGAGAGCAGAAGCTCCACCCAGGGAGTTATTTATAAATGTCAGTTATTATTAGAAACATATCAATTTGAGGGTTAATGGCTACTGCGTGTGTCAGTTCTGTATCTGGTCCTGAGCTGCCAAACCCCAATCAATATGTTTTTAATAACCATCTGGCATCTCATTAACATAGAGCCCGGTTGGTTGGTTGGTTGGTTGGGGGGTACTGCCCTCTCAGCTCACCTCTCCCCAGCAGGCTAGAGCATAACTCGTGTCTGAGCAGTGGGGCCCTGGTCAATGTGTTTCTAATCAGTAATTAGTCTTTAATTAACGGGGCAGAAAAATGATTGTTTTCCAGTCTGCATGGTGATGTGGGCGGGGAAGCCAGCAGGAACGGCCATCTGGGGAGTGTTATGGCTGAGTTTGGAGAGGAGAGATGAAAAAAGAAACAAGACACCCCAAGCCAGATCCCCCAGCAACCAACTTCGAGCTCATCTTCCATGACAAGCATCGGCTCACCTGTCATCCCAGGGTACTCGTCCCACCTAGCCTAGCCTGTGGGGCCAGAGCTCCCCTCACCCCCCTTCCTTCTTCCCTTCCCCTCTCCTTTCCTCTCTTTCCTTCCCCAGGAGCTCCCCTCTGGAGACTCTCGCTTCTCGGAGGCCTATCTAACCCAATCCAACCAAAACATGTGTCTGCAGAGCATCCACTGTGCTAGGCATCAGGGGCAAATTTAGCTAAGACAAAGTGTGTGCATCCAGGGAACTTCTGGTCTAGTGGGGAATGCTGCCTAAACAGGTGGTGCCTATGCCCAAGTTCTGGAGGAGGTCTGCTAGCTGAGACGGAAATGGGGAATGGCTGAGGGGAAAGGATCCGGGAAAGCAGCATGGACAGCCTAGTTGATCTTGGAGCTACTGAAAGACTGAGGAGGATAAGGAATGAATTGAAAGAAAGCTAGCAAGGCAGGTGTCTGAGGCTGGAGAGGACTCTTCAGGCATCAGGAGCCTATGGTGAGAGGGAGTAGTCTGGTTGGAGTAGAGAGATGGGGAGGCAGAGGTCAGGTATGAATGCCTTGCTGGAGTCCCACCACGAAAGCAGAAAGCAGAAAGGGCCTGTGAAAGCAGAGAGAACCTCCTTGCCTCCAAACTGGAGAGGACTTTGAATGCCAGAATGTGACTTGGTGTGTGATAGGGAGCCATAGAGGGTTTTGGAGCAGAGACGTGACTTGAGCATGTATCTGTAAGGAGACTTAATGTGGCAGAGGTCTGAAGGATGGATTGGAGGGGAAGAAAGAGGAAGCAGGAATCCCTGTCAGGAGCCTGGGGCATCAGCCAAAGCGGTTTGGCACTGGGGGCTTGTCCTGGCGTGGCAGCAATAGGGGAGGCACAGAAATCCATAATATTGCAGAGACTAAATCCCCAGGATCTGGGTTTTGAGAATGGGATGGTGGCCAGAGCATGGGACGTCAGAGCAGGAGAGAGCATGGTGGCCCATGGTGGGCAGGGCAGGCTTCCAAATAGTGCCATTTGAGTGAGACCTTGGAGGATGAAGGACTCAGCTAGGCAGAGAAGACAGAGAAGGCCTGCCAGGAAGAATCCTGGGAGACAAGGAGAGAAACCTGGCTGTCTACACTAAGGCAGGGGCATTGCCACTGTAGCGGCATATGAAAAACCTCCTTTTGAGTAAAATGGAAAAGATTAAGGAATAATGTTTTCTCCAGCTTCAGCCTCGAATTCTAGACTTCTTTTTCCTTTAGCAAAGTGTGAAGAACAAAGACTCAGGCCTTCCTTAGGGAGCCTCCACTCTGAGCTAGCTAAGATCTTTGCCCGCCCACAGTGCCCACTTGGTACTGGGACCTGCCTAAGCCCAGTGTCTTCCTTGGCATTCCAGGCTAAGCTCTTGGTCACAGGAAGGAGCGCTGCTCATGCCATTCTTGAGGGAGTGCTCCAGGAGGAGGAGGAGGGCCACTATTACTCCATTATTGTCCTTAGATTGTCCCCCCCAAACCGGATTGTTACAGCTTCCATTGTCTCCATTCGAGTCCGACAAATGTTACCCCCCAAGTTTTGAGGTTAGAGAGTCCTGTTGGAGGGCATAAGCCAGTTGGGACATCTCCTCCCCCTCCCCACCCTCCTCACATACAGTGTATGTCCCTGCACACACACGCTCACTCATGTACATGCACACAAGCAGCGAGACACAGAGAGTCTGAAAGGAGGGAGAGAGGAGACCCAGAATCAAAGGCATTTTCTATCACCTCCCTATATCTTCACAAGGGTCAATGTGAAAGGGACACTGAAGAGGGGCCTTGCAGCTGGGAGGAAGCAGAGCTGGCCCTCAGACTCAGGCATCCTGGTCTCTAGCCTCCCCCAACCCTCTGCAGGCAGGAGGGACCCTGTGCATTGGATTCCAAAGGACAAAGGTATTTGCTTCAAGGGCCAGTATTAGAAGGGATGGTCTTCTGTGAACTCTGGAGGTGAACTGGATGCCAGCTCTGGAAGCCACCTCAGCCCATGACTCCCCAGACTCCTCCTCCTCCCTCCCCCTGCACCCTGTGTCCTTCTCCCCCATTGGTGAATTCTCCCTGGACCTCCATCTGAGGAGATACCCATCTCAGTCATGCTTTCTTCAAATTTGGCCCTTGACTCCTTGGATGATTTCTCTACCACTTCCAATCCCTCCACCTCACCTTTTCAGCTCCCTCTTATGCGCTGTCTTCCCCTTGAGGGCAAGGACCATCTCTCTGTCTCTCTCTGTCTCCTCTCTCCTCTCTCTCTCTCTCTCTCTCTCTCTCTCTCTCTCTCCCCTCTTTCTCCATCTCTGTCTCTGTCTCTCCCTCTCCCCCCTTCTCTCTGTAGCATCTGTATCCCCAGCTCTTAACATAGTGCTTGGCATAGTGCTTAATAAATGCTCTGTCATGTATCTTTCTTTTTCGAGTAACAAGAAAATCTTCAGCTGTGTATTATTTGTTGCCCCCCCTTAGAGACTTTGGGCAGAATGAGCAGAGATCCCTGGTCAGTTGCCTGGTAGCTAGCAAGAGACCATCAGCTGCCCTCCAAGAGAAACTAGGCTCAGACAAAGCACATCCGAGGACAATAGAACTTCCAGATGTGATTGCTGAGCCACTGTCAAGGATCTTAGGAAAATTGTGGAGAATGGGAGTAGTGGTATGGGACTGGAGAGGGACAAATGACTCAATTTTTCAAAGGGGCAAGAAGGTACTTTCCAAACTGAACTGGAACATATTAAAGGGATGGTCTGTTAGCATTTAGAAAGGGAAGCAATGATCACTGAGAGGCAGCCGATGTTCATTAAGAGCAGCTCAGCCAAACTAACCATTTCTGTCTAAGCTTGGCTATTAGACATGTTAGGTGGAGGGATGTCACAGACAGAACATGGATGCACTGCTTAGTTTTCTATATTATGCAGTCTGAGTCCTGGGCATCTCATTTCAAAGACATTCAGGAGCACATGCTCAGACTTCTGGGAATGCATAGGCTGAGAAGAGCCGATGGAGAAAGGACATGAACATTGTCTTCAAGCCTCTGAAGGGCTGTCAGGTAGAAGAGCAGCCTTGTTCTCCATGCCCAGAAGGCAGAGCTGGAAACTGTCGGGGGAAGTTGCAGAGGCAGCTTTTGACTGGAGAAAAGGCGAAGCTCCATAACAATGTCCAGTAGGTTGCCTTATGAGATCATTCTTAAACATTGGAGACCTCCATTGGAGGCTTGGATGATGTGTTGGGGGAGGGGTGGAGATTGTTGTCCATGGGATGCCTGCTCAGGTCTGGTTCTGAGGTCCATTCCCACTCTGAGGTTCTGGACTTCTGTATTGATCCCTGGTTAGAGATTCAGGAGCTCTTCTAATTATGGAAGGAAGCAACCTTGGGCCCAAAGCAGGATTTCCCTGGATCCTTGCTGATGGTCAGGGAAGATTGGGGGTGGGGGAGGTGTTCTGCACAGCCTCTGTATGGCCCAGGGCATGCTCAGGGCCCCAGATCTATTGAGCTGCCAATCAGGCTGCTCCCCTGCATCCCAGGGGTCTGGATTTCTTCCCCCTTGACTGGCCCCTTCCCTCCCTGCAAACTTCCTGGCCTGGCCTCCAGGTTTGCCCAGCAATGTGGCCAAGGCTCCCCCAGGGCCTTCTGGGCTCTCCCTCTCCCCCATTGTGTTCTGCTCTGACCCCAGTACCGGCTCCAGCTCCACTGAGTGAGCTGACTGCATCCCCTTAGCAGCCCCTGCCCCCCACCCAGCAGCTCACCAAGGACTGGGGGAAGCACATTCCACAGTTTGATAGCTCCCCACACTCCTTCCTGGGGCTGCGGCCAATGACGCAGTGGCAGCTGTTCAGGAATGCAGGTTGTGTGAGTGTGTGCGAGTGTGTGAGTGGGGGAGTGTGTGAGTAGGGGAGCAAGCACCGTGTGTGTGTGTGTGTGTGTGTGTGTGTGTGTGTGTGTGTGTGTGTGTGTGAGAGAGAGAGAGAGAGAGAGAGAGAGAGAGAGAGAGAGAGAGAGAGGAGACAGGGAGAGAGAGGAGACAGAGACAGAGAGAGACAGAGAGAGAGAGAGAGAAGACAGAGGCACAGAGAGAGAGACAGACAGACAGACAGGCAGACAGATAGAGAGGAGACAGAGAGAGAGAGAGAGGGGAGAGACAGAGAGAAAGAGACACACACACACAGAGACAGAGAGAGAGACAGAGAGACAGAGAGAGAGACAGAGAGAGAGAATATGTGTGTGAGAAAGAAAGGGAGGGGAGGAAGCTGTCCACCGAGCTGTCCTGGGGTTGAGTCTAGAGTTGGGTCTTTGGGAGAGGTCTATTGCCAGGGAAAAGTCACCACCCCAAGGCCTGCAAGAGAGGATAAGCCAATTCCCAGAAGCCTTTACCTGACACAGCAACATTTCTTCCCCATGTGGCTAGGCCAGCAGGACCAGGTCAAGTTCTCCTTGGGGCGACATGGCTCCTGGTTCTCATCAGTAACTTGGGATCCTGGGTGCCTGAGAAGAGTGGGGTTAGCTCCTTTTTCACCCTGTCCCCTCAGTTTCTCCCTTTGTAAAATGGGGGTAAACCCAAGGATACTACTCTTCAAACTTTTCCAAGCCTCGGGGGGGGGGCAGGAAAAGCAGCCACCCCCACCCACTCCTGCTTGGCCCAACCCCAAACCCCAAATGATCTTGTGGCACTTGGGCTGGGTAAATAACCGTTATTGTGGCTAGCCTGAAAAAAATATGTTCATTGTTGGGATTTTTAATAGCGATCTGGCTCAGTCTCGGAAAAGACATTTTCAAAAACCACTACCAGCAACCACCACGATGCATTTTTGCATGTCTTGAATTTTGAACTGGCCCATGGACCACTTGAAGGCCTTGTGGACCACCACTGTGCCACAGACCACCCCCTGAGAACCACTGCCCTGTAGGATACCTAGAGAGGGGTCTTAGACTCCAAGGAGGGGCCTACAGTGAGCTGAAGGCAAGAGCAGCTAGATTGAGTCAGCTGCAGCAAAGGAGTAAGGCCTGGCACAAAGTTCTTGCAATTTTTCAGAGAGGGATGAATGCAGGGGGACAGCGATGAGGGCCAGCGCCAGGCAGTGGAAACAGACAGGGGCCAGTGCAGATGAGAAGCACAGGGCCCAGGAGCTGTTTGGATGAAAGTGTGAAGGCAGCAGAAGACTCGAGAGGAGGAGCCTCAGCTCCAGGCTTGGGGGGCTGCTGAGGCCCTGAGGTAGGTATGGGAGGGGGCCTGCAGTGCTGGAGACTGAGGACCTGGGCTTGGGGCCAGTGCAATTCTTTCCTAACCTCTGTCATCTAGATGTAGGCTCTTCCCTTCCAGGGGCTCAGGGACATGAGGGCATTGGCCACTAAGATCCCTTCCAGCTCTGTATCCATGATTCTGTGGAGCAAAGACTGGGGTCAGGAAGACCTGAGGTCAAATCCAACCTGTCTGCCTCAGTTTCCTCAACTCTAAAATGGGGATCATGATAGCACCTGCCTCCCAGGGTTATTTATGATGATCAAGATGAGATAGCCTCGTGCCTAGCACACCATAATAGCTGTTTTGATTATGATGTGATCATACGTCACTTCCCCTTTCCGGGTCCCAGTTCCTTCTTTAGTTAAATGAATGAGTTGGACTAGGGGGCCCCTAAAGCCCCTCAGGTTGCAAATCCTCCAAGTCAATGTCCAGTAGGCAGTTGGAGACCCCACCAATGCCTTTGCCAATATGCTGTCTGTCATGGGCCACCCTCAGAAGATAATCGGGACTGATTACTGGGGCAGCATTCACTTTGCCCAAGGAAGGAAGCCTGCCAGTCCCAGTTTCTCCCCAAAGATAGCTCAGGGTCCTGGTGCAAACCAGGGGACTGTCTCTTGCTGCCAATACTATATAAGCAAGGGAGACATCAGGAGGCGCCTCAGGCAGGCACTTCCAGCCCTGCCAGCTACCATGAGCCTCGATCTGAGGCCCCACAGGCACTGGGGTAGTTCCCAGGCTTCTGGTGGGAATGGGTCAGCAACCCAAACTCCCAGCAAACTCATAGCAGCTTCATCTACCCACCACATGCCAGAGATGCTGCAACAAATGGTCCAGGGCAGCCCTGTCACAGAATAGCTGGGCCCCAAGAAGTCAGGCAGGGCACCAATAAGTAGCCTTTGGTCCTGGCCCAGTTCTCATGCAGAGTTAGCCAAAGTATGCAATCAAATGTGAGAGCCTAGAATTCCCCAGGTATAACCCCACCTTGGGCCAAAGCTTAGAATCATAGAACCCTGAGGGAGCTTTGGGGTACAGAATGTGTTCAGGGAAGACTAGCCCCTCTGGTGTAAGGGCTGCTGAGCCCTTTCCAGAGTCACTTTGGTGATCCACCTAACTCTCACCTATGGCTCCAAGAAGCTGTAGCATGCACAGCAGCCACATCCTGGCAAACTGTCTCAGCAGACCAGTCTCGGGAAACAGACAGGCCTCAAACCCATTGGTGAATCAGGGAGATGTCTACCCCAAGCACGTGAAGACTTCCCCCTGTAGAATGGGCAGATGAGAGCAATTTTCTCCAGCAGCCATGAAGGCGGCCAAAGCAGATGCTTTGGAGCGCTTAGAGCTTGGTCAGACATTGAAGACGCCAAGGTCATCTTGACTTTTGTTAGTGGAATTCAGTAACCCCCTGGGGCTCTGATCAGCTTTTTGGAAAGACCACACTGCTCACCTCCAGTGTGAGGAGGGGGCTAGAAAAGGTGTCCTAAAGATTGTCTGCTTTACCCAGTCTTGGCCTGCTTAACACAGTAGGAAGAATTCTCACCCTGCAGCCAAAATACAAAAAAGTACAAAAAATTGGTGAAGATGATTCCACTTACAACACACTTATGGACCACAAGAAGGCCTGTAAACCTGAAAGACATGTTTGTCTTTCAAACACTCTTGTTGCAAAGGAACCCAGCAGGTGTTACCTCCAAATAGCAGCCCTGAGTGAAACAAGGCTGGCATACAAAGGCCAGCTTACCGAAGTTGGAGCTGGATACATGCTTTTTTCCGGAGTGGCCACAGTGAAGGGGAGTGTCATAAAGCTGACTTTAATGCCAAAGTAGGCATATACTATCAGACAAGGTGGGGAGTCCTTGGGAGGAATGGAGTCAGAAGCAGCAACAGCAATAGTGATTTACTACTGCACACTTGGGCATCTCATGACCTTCTTATCACCAACACTGTCTTCTATTTGCCTAAACTTCATGGATGCACCCTCAGAGCAAACATTGGCATTTCATAGACTATGTCATTGTAAGGAGAAGAGACAGACAGGATGTGAGAGTGAGGAAGGCAACGTGTGGCACAGAGTGCTGGACTGATCGTAGACTTATCCTCTCCAAGCTAAATATTCACATTCAACAAAAGCAGCCCCAACTACCAGAAGACTTAATGTCAGCAGATTAGAGTGCTACTCTCAGTGGGAACAATTTGTTGCTAACTCGGAGGGAAAGCTGAGCCAACACTCAGTGGAGCAGAAAAGGAGCGGACCACTTTCAGAGATTTGGTGTACAGCATTGTGTTTACTCATCTGGGCCAGAACACTCACAAACATCAAGACTAGTTTGATGAAAATGATGGGGAAATTCAGAAGCTGCTAACTGAAAAACAAGAACTCCACAGGGTTTACCAGCAGCATAGTTCATCCGTTTCTAAGAAGGAAGCATTTAACTCCATCAGAAGTAAAGTGCAACTGAAGCTTCAAGAGATGCAGGATTCTTGGCTCAGGAAGAAGGCGGATGACATTCAGTTTTACACTGAGAGTAATAATCCAAAGCACTTTTATGATGCCCTGAAGACTATTTATGGCCCAAAGACCTATGGTGCATCTCAGCTACTCGGCACTGATGAAGCCACATTGATCAGCAGTAAGGATATGATCTTGGAGAGATGGGCCGAACACTTCCATTGTATTCACAACAGACTGTCATCAATCAATACTGAAGCCTCAGGTTGAAGTCAATTCCCCTCCAGCTGAAGTTCCAACTCAAGAAGAAGTTCTGAATGCCATTAGGCTCCTCTCCTGTGGCAAAGTGCCTGGTGCTGATTCTATTCCAGTTGAGATTTACAAGATGGGGGTCCATTGTTTATACAAAAGCTGACTAGAATTTTCCATGTTATATGACAAGAGGAGGTTATCCCCCAGGAATTCAAGGATGCCTCCATTGTCCATCTCTATAGAGATAAAAAAAATAGACTGTTCTGTGACAATCATGGAGGTGGGGTGCATCTCTCTCTTGTCATGGGTGGCAAGATTCTTGCCAGAGTCTTCCCTACTAGGCTGATCCTTTACCTGGAAGATAGTCATCTACCTGAGAGCCAGTGTGGCCTCAGAAAGGGCTGAGGAATGGTCGATATGGTGTTTGCTACCTACAACTGCCTGTCAGTGTCTACGAGGAAACCTGTAGTCAAGTTCCACATGGTGTTGTCTAGACAGTAGACACACACCATGTGAGATTGGAGGAGGCAAGAATGAGAACTGGGAACAGGGTGCTCAAGGGTGGACTTTCCTGTGGGTAGGAGGTGGAAACCTGCCAGGGGCCCCTGAGTCTCTCCTCCCCTCCTCCATCGAAGTGTGGCCCAGGGGGTACAGGGAATGAGAGAGGGGAGAGTAATCTTCTTAATTAATTGACCTCATTAAAATCCCAGCTGGTAGAGAGCTGACTTTCCTAGCAGCTGTTCCTACTGTCAAAGAAGCAACAAAAGTCACCCCTAGGGTGAGGGAACTGGTCAGCAGTGACCCTAGGAGGAAGGAGGAGGAAGGAGGGGGTGGGAAGTCTTCCAGCCTGGGATTGGTCCCCTCCTCTTCTGAAGTCTTCCTCAAGGTCTAGAGAAGGGAGTGCCCCCTCTGCTTAGTCCCTCATCTACCTCCCTCCTTTTCCCCAAAGGCCCCCTGCTTCTCTGGGCTGACCTGGGCTCTCTGGCTGCTGCCCATTTTAGGGTTCTGCCTGAGGCTCCCGTATGGCTCTCTCCCCTGCCTCTGCTTCCAGCCCCCATCTGCTCCCCAGCTTCAGCACTGCTCCCCTTGGCAGCAGCTGCCTGTATACCAGGCTCGGGCCCAACCATTTGCCATCTGGCTGGCAATCCCTCCCTTCATGACAGGGCCATCCTCCCAGCCAGCTTTGCCTGCTGCTCCTGCCAGCCTGCTCCTTCTCTGCCTGTGGGGGTTGTTGTGTGGAGGGATTTGGGAAGGACTGACTTTGGTGGTGGAGGAGGGCAGGGGAGGGAGAATTCTGGAGGTCCAGAGTGGGAGGATCGAGTCTGCAAGGCCATCTCTGCTATTTACTCTGACTGTGAATGAGCCAAATGAGTCACTCAGATTCTTTGAGCTTCTGTTTCTTTCTCGGTGAAATGAAAGGTTGGCCTACACAACTTCCCAAAGCTCTCCAACACTAACTCCTAGGGTGCCACCGCAGCTTCCAGGAGCCTCTACATTGCCCTAGTCCCCAACACCTTGGTAACATGCCCAAGAAGCCCAAGGTCATTCCAGTTGTGGCCCTGCCCACACCAAGGGAGGGAAGTCACCACACACAGTCCCCATCCCTCTTGGGCCTGGCTTCTTTGCATGTAGATGAGTTGGGTGAGCACTCGACCCAGATCTTCAGATTGCCATTCTAGCCTTGAGGCCCTTCCCCTGGAGACCTGAGCTCCTCCCCCATCCTGTGTCTCCACTGAACCCCTGGAACATGCTGGGAGGCAGTGGAGGCCAGAAAGCCTTGAATTTGTCGTTGTGGGGGACACAGGAATCCTGAGAAGCAGGTGGAATTTGGAGCCCTGCCCTGAAAGCCTCAGGGCAGCCTCTGACCCAGGCTGGAGTGGAGCCTAAGATGACCATGACCTTGAAATTGGACAACTGGGAACCCCAGAAGTACTGAAAGAGGGAGCAGTGTGAGAGCCAGCCCCCAAACCAGTGAGGGATGAGGTACCTGCATACTGGATGGCATCAGAGATTTGATTGGGGGTTGGGGTTTGGGGTAGGTAGACAAGATGATGAGGCTCCTCAGCACCCTCCCACCTAGATACCCCTGGAGGTGGGGGGAGGAATTCAACCCCATCTGAAGGAGCTTCCAGGAACCAGAAGCTTGGGGATGAAAGGACAAAGAATAGAGAAGAGAGAACTTTCAAGCTGGGAGGGACTTTGTGATGCAGAATGTTGAATGTCCAAGCCAGGAAGGACCTTTGCCCTTAGACTGTCTGGGCTGGAAGGACACTCAGACATCCTTTTGTCAGCCCTCCTGATCTTCCTCATGAAGCATAGAATGCCTAGGGTGGGGCAATGGTTTGCCCAAGGTCACCCACCACCTATGGAGACAGGGATGGAGTCAGAAGCCAGACACCTATTCTTTCTGGCCAGTTTGTATGGCAAAAAATCCTGAGTGCCTCCATTCCCTAACTGCCAATGATGCTGAGGGAAGGTGAGGCCCTGGGCCCTGGAGGCCCAGTTGGACCTCTCCTGCCCTGGCAGTCCTGGGTCCTGTCCAGCCTCAGAGGAAGCGCTGTTCATATCGAGGAGCTGCCCGAGAAAGACCCCCCCAAACCCTATCCCCCTCCCATCTCTGCCCAGAAGAGCTCCAGGGAGGAGGGGCCTCCTACCTCCTCGACCAGCCCAGGCCACTTTGGGGCAAGGTTATTTCTTACAGCTACCTCTCTGCCTACCCCCATCCCCTGACCCCTGACTCTGCCCATTGGGGCCAAGTGGAGTGTGGCTAGACCCACCTCCACAAGCCAGCCCTGTGACCTGGTATCTTCTTGGATCCAGGCTATACACCCTTGATTCCTTGATCTCATAAGGAGCCCTTGCCCATGCTGACTGGCCTCTGGATGCTTGCCAGCTCATCACTATCCCTCCTCCTCCTCCTCCTCCTCC
Organism: Trichosurus vulpecula; assembly: GCF_011100635.1. Lineage (NCBI taxonomy): Eukaryota > Metazoa > Chordata > Mammalia > Diprotodontia > Phalangeridae > Trichosurus > Trichosurus vulpecula. Next base: position 963,720 of record NC_050582.1, on the reverse strand, counting down.
TCCTCCTCCTCTCCTCTTCTTTCTTCCTCCTCTCCTCCTCTTCTTCCTCCTCCCTGTGTTCCCTCCCCCATCCATTATCTGGAGCCTCAACAATCTCTGAGGCCTGCTGAGCTTGGCTGGTTGAGCAACTCCAATGAAGCCAGTGCCCAGTTCCAAATGGCAAATAGACATTCCCTGCTCTGTTCCTGCAGCTTGGCCCTCACCTCAGACTGAACATTATCCCTCATTTTCCAGAGGAGAGATTGAGGCAGGCCCAGAGAGGGGAAGCGATTGGTACCAGGCTACTTGGGCTCCAGATCCTCCTGTTCCGTGATGACTCCCTGGAGTAGGAGCTTTGGATCAGGGCTAGGTTCCCCGGACTCAGGATCCCTCCCTGAGGCTTTGGTTTCCAGGGTAGCACCCCCTTTCCCACTCTGAGTGAGGCCTCTTAAGCTGGACACCTGATCTCAGCTGGGCCCAAATGCCTTTTCCTGACTCCTTGGCACACTCTTCAGCTAGAACTCAGTCATGGTCCCCAGCTTCTATGGAAGCAACAAATTCGCTCATCTTTTTCAGAATTTTGTTCTCGTTTATCAGCCTGGATTGAGCGCCAGTTCGATGGCCAGGTGTCACTTTCAGTCTTACCTTCTCTTGACACCTGAGGAGGGCCAGCCACCTTGTTTCTTTCACCACCAAATGGCCCTGTGCAAATGTGCTGTCAGGAGCCCATGGCATCACAGTGGTATGGAGGCTGCCCTGGACTCCACAAGGTCATGGGGGGCCCATTGCAGATGTGGGCACTAGCAGCACCCACACTGGGGAAATCTTGGGCCCACCACAGAATGTCCTGAGTAGAGTTCTGTAAATGGGTGAGAAAACCTTCCTGCCACCAGAGTCCTAGTCATTGAGCTAGAGGTGACCTCAGGTTCCTGAAGGCTGGGCTGGCAGAGTGCCAGCTGCCTGAGAAGAGCTTCACTCTCTCACACTCACATATATGCACATACACACAGACACACAGTTTATTGACAAGTCCGTGGGAAGACACGTGTGCCCACTTGTATACTGCCACATTCCTTTCTTCCGTCTCCAGGTGAGGTGAGGGTCAAGCTGCAGGAATAGATCAGGGAATGTCTACTTGCCAGTTGGAGCTGGGCACTGGCTTCATTGAAAGTGCTCGACCAGCCAAGCTCAGCAGGCCTCAGGCTCCAGATAAAGGATGGGGGAGGGAACACAGGGAGGAGGAGGAAGAGGAGGAAGAGGAGAAGAGGAGAGGAGGAAGAAAGAAGAGGAGGGGGAAGAAAGAGGAGGAACCAGCATCTTGATAAACCATGGCAAGCTGGAGGTCTGGGAATCCGGTCTGTGAGAAAGTTCCCAAGCCATAAATTTCCCAGAGGCAGCTGGAGCCAGGAAACCTGAGCAGGAGTCCCCAGATCTATCATCTCAGGAGGAGTCCAGGTTAGGGTTCGAGGTTCCTTGTCTGCAGGAGTCCTGGGAGCCCCACTCATGCAGGGGAGGAAGGGGGACCACGGGGCCTCCCTGTTGCTCAGGGCTGCGGTGGTGGGCATTGTACGTGTAGGAGGGCACATGGGCATGCGTTTCCCAGTGTGTACATGTGGGGAGAGGGGAGAAGTATATGCACATGCAGCCAGATGTCAGTGTGGCTGGCTCAGCTGTGTGAGGAGGTCAGTGCATCCATGTGGCTGCTTACCTAATGCCAAGAGGTACATGACAGTCCAGCATGGGGTAGCAGGCCAGGCAAGGGCAGGGGAGATGAGACCCTTCCTGGGCAGGCCAGCAGGCATGGTTAGAGTGGGTGGGGGGGAGGCAGGTGCTGCCTGAGATTCTGAGCCAGCTCCCTTTGGGACATCAAGCCCAACCATATGCAAAGCAAGTCAGGCTGGTCCAGGTGTGCCCTTGGTCTCATCTCACACTTGAAGGGTTCAGGCTTTTGTGCTTTACCAAACAGCTTCTTGGCCATGAGACTCTTCTCCTCAGGTCTGCCTCTGGTTGCCCTCGAGTAGCCAGAAAACCTGGAAATTCTCCATTAAAGCTCAAAGAGAGAAACTATGACCCCTCCGGGGCCCAGGACATATGTCTGTGGAGAGATACTTGAGCTCATGCCTGGGTATTGATGAGGCACCCTTGTGGAAGCTGGAGGAATGGTGATAGTCCAGATGCCCACACACATCTGAACGGACACCCCAGGGAGATGAGGAGAAGGAGGAGGAGAAGGAGGAGGAGGAGGGAGGCCTGGGCTCCTTTGCTTTATGGAGATGGCAAAGCTCTTTTTCTGAGCCCAGATTTCCCCAGGTAGCTAAGGTCCCTCTTCCTGATATAAACATTATGAGGGTGACAAGGGTGTTGTTGTACAGCAGCTAGACTGGGGACAGCCCTGCCTCCAAAGAACCAAAGGGGGCAGCACCCAGAGACCACCCAGAGTCCTCACCATGGAGGGCCTGTTCTCATCCTTCTGCCACCCCCAGCCCCAGGGTGGGAGCCTCAGCAGCCTGGGTTGTAATAGTAAGGGTGGGTGACAGGGTAGGCCTGGTTCTGTTTCTCTGTGTCCCCTGCCTCAACGGGAGTCAGTGGTTGAAGCCAACCTGGCACTAGTGCCAGGCTGGGGGATGGGCAATGAATGTTGCCAAAGTCTGACTTTCCCCCACCAAGTGTAGCCTGGTACCCTTCCTTGTGACAGCCAGCTGAATGACCAGAATTCTTCTTTGCACTCTCTTGTGCCCTTCCCTGCCCTGGGCACATTTCCTCCCCTTTGCCATGAGTTCCAGAGCTGCCCCCAGCAAAGGCTCAGGAGGGCACCCTCTTTTCCCAGCTTCCTCCCTCCCCACCCTCAGCCTCTCATCCTTCATCCCCTCTCCCTTCCCCACTTCTCTTTTCCCTTCTGCTTCCTTCCTCTGTTAGCTTTCTTCCTCCCTGCCTCTCTTCTCCACTCTTTCTTTTCCTTCTCCTCCTCTTCTTTCCCCCACTCTTTCTTTTCTCCATGGGGCCCCGTGGGTAGCCAGGAGGATCCCGTCTCTTCCGACCTTCAGGGCGCAGATGTAGGGCCTGCCTGGCTCTTCCACTGCAATTCTTCGAAGCTTCTTGACGGCGTCACTGGGGTCCCTTCTTGGACTGCCAATGAGGCTGTCCGGAATCCCGGGGCGTACTTAGGGCTAGTTTGTTTTTGTTTGGGGGGAACTGGGGAGGGAGAATGGAAATCTCATGCCCTTACGTGGCCTTTGCAGAGCCAAGCCTCCCGTCTTCCCACCCTGTGACTCGCCATTAGCTGAAGAGAAGTCCGGATAGGCAGCAGCCAACCCTAAGAAGAGCCTTCTGAAAGCCTTGTGCTGCTCTGTCCCCCAGCCTGAGGATGCTGCATTGCCCATGCCCCCAGCACCAGCCTCCAGGCCTTGATCCCACCCCACCCCCTGACTCAAAAGCTTGCCCTGGCTCCCCATTGGCTACCAACTTAAGTACAGCCTTTTGATCCTGGCATTCAAGGCCCTCTGCATTTGGCTCCTCCCTACATTTCCAGACTTTACCTCACACTGTTTGTCTCCATAAAGTCTACGTTCCAGTTAACTGAAATACTCTTACCTCCCACTCCCGCAGCCCCTTCTCAGATTCCTCGAGCCTCTCGTCACACTGCTGGGTCTCACCTCCTTGGGGTTGAAACCCTTCGAAGCTCGGCTTGTGTCCCCCGCCATTTTGAGACCAGCAAGGTGGCCCCCACGTTCCCCGAGAGACTTCTCCGCTCTTTTTTCGCCCGCGTGCTGACCAGGGACATATTCCGAGACGCGTCCCGGAGTCGCGGGCAGACTTCCGTTCTCCGCCGCCGGGCATGGGCCTGAACTAGAACCGAGGGGCCGCTGAGGCCAGCCCATTCCAGACCGAGTCTAAGCCCTCCATCCCGCCGCCTCCGGCGCAGGTACTGGCCCAGCAAGTAGAGCAACAGGAGGCGGTAGCGACCGGCGTCGTCGCCGGACCCTCCGAACCGGGCCACCCTCCGAACCGGGCCACTCTCCGAACCTGGCCACCCGCCGAATCCGGGCCACCCTCCGAACCGGGCCACCCGCCGAACCGGGCCACCCTCCGAAGTCGGGCCACCCGCCGAATCCGGGCCACCCTCCGAACCGGGCCACCCGCCGAATCCGGGCCACCCTCCGAACCGGGCCACCCGCCGAACCGGGCCACCTGCCGAAGTCGGGTCACCCTCCGAACCGGGCCACCCTCTGAACCGGGCCACCCGCCGAATCCGGGCCACCCTCCGAACCGGGCCACCTGCCGAAGTCGGGCCACCCTCCGAACCGGGCCACCCGCCGAACCGGGCCACCCTCCGAACTGGGCCACCCGCCGAATCCGGGCCACCCTCCGAACCGGGCCACCCGCCGAACCGGGCCACCTGCCGAAGTCGGGCCACCCTCTGAACCGGGCCACCCGCCGAAGCCGGGCCACCCTCCGAAGCCGGGCCTTCCTCCGGACAGCAGCCCCGGACCCACGGTGGGCATCGCTGCTGGCCTCTGTCTCCGCGCGGTCCGTGCAGCCCCTGGCCTGGGGGCGGGGCAGGCCTCATCCGGACCGTCGCCCCTTCTGGGGGGCCTCGGCAGACCTCTTCGACGCTGGCCTAGCTGTCTTCCAGCCCGTTCCCCGTCCCCCCTTCCCCCGGGCGCCGCGGGGCCGAAGCCCGGTCCGAGCCCAAAGGCGAGATGCTCGGAGGGCCTCGCTCCTGCTGGAGGACACCCGAAGCCGCCACAGCTGGGCGGGCCGGAGGCACCGGCAGCAGCAGCCGCCGCCGCAGCCCCCTCACCCAGGACCCTCGCCCGACGGGGCCGCGGGCCGCAGCGAAGAGAAGATTTCGGACTCGGAGGGCTTCAGAGCAAGTTTGTCTGCTGAGGACACCTGGAGAGCAAACGTCGACACAGCCATGTAGGCTCTTGGTTGGCGACGTTACAGACGAAGACTTTAAAGGATCTTTGCTAAATATGGAGAACCTGGTGAAGTCTTCATCAACAAGGGCAAAGGATTCGGTTTCATCACCCTGGAATCCAGGGCCCTGGCGGGAGTCGCAGAAGCAGATCGGATACACCCTTGAGAGGGCGACAACTTCGTGTTCGTTTTGCCACACATGCCACTGCCCTCTCTGTACGGAATCTTTCACCCTGTGTTTCCACCTATTATTGGAAGAAGCATTCGGCCAGTTGGGACCTATTGAATGGACGCCGCAATTGGTGGTGATCGAGGAAGATCTACAGGAAAAGGCATTTGGACGGTGCAGCGAAGGGCTGTCTTTGTTGACAACTCCTCGTCCAGTCATTGCGGAACCACTTGGACAACTGGATGCTGAAGACCGTCTTCCTGAAAAGCTTGCCCAGAAGAATCCATTGTATCAGAAGGAGAGAGAGAGCCCTCCACGTTTTGCTCGGCGTGGCACCTTTGAGTTGGAATCTTCCCAGAGAGGGAAGTCTTTAGATGAAACAGAAAGGCGGCAAAGGGAGCGTTGAGAAAAGCACGAAAGATGCGAAAGTAACTGGAAAGGGGAATGGAAGGCGCACATCACGAGCGTTGGCAAATCTTTCACGCCAGGATCTCACGAGGCGTCGAGAAGAGTCGAGACGGAGTGGGGAACTTCCCGAAATGCAAAGAAATGCAATTAAAGTAAGAGGAAGAAGGGCATAGAAGAGAAGAAGAAATGATGATTGGCCAAAGTGAGATGATGGAAGAGCGAATGAGACGCCAAAGAGAAGACAGCTCTAGGGGACGGGATATGTGGATCCAGGCGAGAGAGAGAAGAGTGGGAGCAGGAACAATGAACATGGGATCCCTAGGGCTCAGGAAGCCAGAAGTTTCCCCCTTTAGGTAGTGCTGGCATAGGTTCTGAGGCCAGCCCTAGAGTTCCACCAACAGCCCTGAGTGGTTCCATGATGGGAAGTGACATAGGAACTTAGCATTTTGGGCAGGGAGGGGCTGGGCCTGTGGGTGGGCAGGGCCCTAGAAGAATGGGACCCGGAACTCCAGCAGGGTATGGTAGAGGGAGAGAAGAATATGAAGGCCGAAACAAAAGGCCCGATTTTAGATACGATATCGAGGCTTTCATTCCAGTTTGGTTGTCTTTTCTTATTTAGACACCGATGTTTTTAATTCTTGCATCTTAGTAAGAAAGCTACATTTTTATGGATGTTAGAAATTTATTGACCTAGTATTTGTAAATGGCCTGTTTGGGCGAGTAAAATTATGTAAAGCAGTGTTTCAAAAAGGGAGAAAATCTAGCTTTTTTTTTTTTTGATGTATAATGTCCCCAAAGTTATGGCAGTGTACCTTGTGCCACTGAATTCCCAAAGTGTGTCAATTTTTTTTTTACTATGCTTCAAATAAATAGAAAAAACTAGTTATAAAAACCTCAACAACAAACACTTCAAAGATCAACTCACACAAGCCAAGCAGGCTTCCCTGCCAGGAATTGGGGCTCATCTTCTTCAGTGTGCTTCGGGCACTTTGCCTCTCCTTGTCAAAGACCTCACTATCTCTCTTGGACTCACAGGCACCTGAGAGAAAGAGAGAGAGAGAGAGAGAGAGAGAGAGAGAGAGGAGAGAGAGAGAGAGAGAGAGAGAGAGAGAGAGGGAGACAGAGAGAGAGTGACAGAAACAGGGAAACAGAGAGGAGAGAGACAAAGACAGAAACAGAGATGGAGAAGAGAGAGAGAGACAGACAGACAGACAAAGAGACAGAGACTGAGATGAGACAGAGACAGAGAGGAGACAGAAACAGAGAGAGACAGTGTGTGTGTGTGTGTGTGTGTGTGTGTGTGTGTGTGTTTGTGAGAGAGAGAGAGAGAGAGAGAGAGAGAGAGAGAGAGAGAGAGAGTGTGTCCTCTGACTATACTGTAAACTCCCAGACAGAGGCATCCTATCTACTTTGGCACTTAGGAAATGCTAAATAGAATCTGATCACTTTAGGCAGAGTCCCTGGTTCTGCTTCTTCATTCTGACTCACTCTTGGCTCTGACTTCTCACCACACCCCACTAAGGCTAGTAACAAGGAGGCCACCAGGCCTAGTCTACTCTGGCCATGACTCTCATGTGGCCTGACCTTTGGGTTACAGAACCCTCCTGTGCCATATTGGCTCATTGGACAAGGTTGGAGGCCTCTGTATCCTATCTTCTGGCCACAGGCTTATCCCAGAGCTGGATTGCTATAGAGACAGAAACATATATACAGAAGCCAGCAGGCTGGCATTTTCTAAAGAGGGACTAATACGTCTGGAGCCCCGGGTGGCCTTGATCACAGAGTGTCGCCAGCTAGGGAACTGTAATTACCAGTGATGAGCTGAAGAGCATGGCTACTGAGGACTCCTGAAATGGGCTCTCAGGTGGGGGAAGAGCCATTGGCAGCCTAGCTCCCTGCCTCCAAGCCCTCCAGGCCTTGGGACAGCTATGTCCCAGAATGAGAAGCAGAGCAGCTTAGGACTATGAGGGACCTCAGGGGCCACCCATTCCATCCAGTGCCAGGAATGGCCTCTTAAACACCTCCAGTGTTTGGCACCCAGCACTCTCTCCAGATGGGGGCTGGCCAGGGTGGACAGAGTCCAGTGAAATCACTGGGCTCTTGACACTTTGCCTCCTGCTCACCCAGATTCATGGTAGCTTGAGAATCCCCCTTGCTTCCTCCCCACTTTCAATGCCTAATTAATAGATAGGTCTTTTCAATGTTATATTCACAGTACCTCTTCTACCCATCTGCTTCTTGCCTTGGCATGGCTTCTCTCAGGCCCTCGTCACCTCTCCCCCAGACTGCCCCTAAGAGACTCCTCTGTAGTTTTCCTGCTTCCAGTTCTCTCCTCTCCAACCCATCCTTTGCATCGCTGCCAAAATAACCTTTGGTGTGCCCATTTCCTTCCCTTGCTCAAAAATCTTTAATGGCTCCCCATTGCCAACAGGACGAAATACAAACATCTTAGCTGGTATTAAGGATCCTCCATGATCTGGTTGCTATGTTAGTCTCCAGTTTCATTTCATAATTTTCCTCTTATAAACTTTATGTTCTAGTGAAGCTGGAACCACCGACATTCCTCAAATCTCCTACTAGCTCGGAGCTGCTGCCCTCTGTGGCATCTAGCTGGGGACTGAATCATGGCAACTTTGTCCACTGCTTCTTTTCCGTGGAGAACCCTTCTGATTGCCTTTGCAAGATTCAAGAGAAGGATACCTTTGTCACCCATTGCTAGATGCACTCGGTCCCTGGCCAAGAGCCCATGATTCCTTGATTTTATTCAGGGTACAGAAATCCAAATCCTATTCCCAGACAGCTTCTGAAGCAGCTGCTCTTTTCGCAAATCTTCCTTTCTCTTCTGAAATACTTGTCCATTGACTGAAGCGCCTGTTTTCAATTGGCACCAATGATGAAAACACCACCTTTGCCCCTAAGATCTTCAGTTTCTTGCCCAGAACTTCCTAATTCTGTCTAGGTTTCTTCTGGCAGAATCACCATAAATGAGGAGTGATCATCGGGCTTGATAAAGCTTGGGAGGCTCTCCATTGTCATATTCCAAACACAGGATGCTGGGAAGGCAGCCACCCTTCCTCTTGCTAATGTCAGTCCCTCTGATCACTGCCTTTGGGCCCCTTAGTGAGGAGTCACCTCTTGCTCTGATGCTAGGTGAGCTCTCTGTCTCTCTCTGCCTTTCTGTCTCTCCATCTCTGTCTCTGTCTGTCTCTCTGTCTCTGCCTCTCTCTCCTCTCTGTCTGTCTCTCCTCTCCATCTCTGTCTCTCCATCTCTCTCTTTCTCTCCCCCTCTGTCCCTGTCTCTCTGTCTCTGTCTCTTCTCTCCATCTCTGTCTCTCTGTCTCTGTTTCTCTCCCCAGTGGTATCCATTGATCCAGACTACCATTCCTTGTCAGGAGCAGCTGCACCCTTCTCAGGAAGAGCTCCCAGCCTACTCCTGAGCTCTACGGGCTCAGCCTTTTCTTCACTGCACTGCCTTCTCCCCCACTCCAGCCTCTTCTCCTGAGCCAGGCCAGGTTCTCCACATCAGTCCTTTCCTCTGTCCTTAGCCTGTAACCCTTTTTCCGCATCTGTAAAGGAATATCACTATCTCTTGTAGCCTTGAATGTGTGTATACGTGTGCAGGCATGTGTGCATCCCGGGGACATATGTGTATGTGTGTGTGCATGTTGGGGGGAATTCCTCAGCCCCCTCCCTTCTTTCTGAGGACAGATACCACTCTGCATTTTGAACACTGAAACCACTTCCTTGGCCTTAGCAAAAACATAAAGCCCTTAGTGTGTTCCTCTGTCCCGCCCCCTTCCCTCTCTTTCTCATCCTTCTCAGCCTTAGCCAGTGCAGGGAGATGGGCTCTTGTATTGACCCTCCATTAGCTGCCCTGGCCCCCACCTTCTTACCCCTCCTTTTAGAAACTGGCGTTGTGACCTCATGGGCTAATTCCTTGATGGCCAAGTGGTACTGGGAAGGCCAGAGCCTCCTCCTTCACACACCTGGAAGGCCTGACACTCACCGCTGAGCATTCATGCTTACAAACAGTGACTCTGGGACGAGGGCAAAAGGGGCCAGGAATGTGGGAAAACCCCAGAAGCTGAGACTTCATTTGGCAATTCAGTTAGATGGGACCTGGTCAGATAGAAATCCTCAAGGCTTTGGGCTGGAGGGGCTGTGGAAAGGCCATTTTTTTTTATCTTCCAGCCTCAAGGCAGGATTATATTTCATTTAAATCTTTTTGTATTAAGCAACAGCCACATGTGGCTTTCACATGCAACCTTTGGCCCTTCAGGCCCTCATAGAAGAGAGAGTGCACTATTGACTGGCCTCTAGGGCAGTGGTGGCAAACTGGACTGAAGTCACTAAGCCAGACACAAAAGTCCCCTCAGCTGCCTATTGGCTTAGAAAACCACATACTCGGATTATCTATGTCCTATTGTGTTTTTATTTATTTTGCGAAATAGCTCCCAATTGTCTTTGAATCTGGTTCATCCCAATACATGCTGTGGGACCCAAGCCCTGTCTTATGAGTCTGACTGGCTGTTCTAGGGCATGTGGCCAACCAGCAGCAATTTTCAACAAATTCAAAATTAACCTTCTCTGCCTTTTCACTGACAAGCATGTGAGCCTATCAGTAAGAGTATAAGAGGGAAATGAAATCAAACAAACAAAAGGCAAAAAAGGGACTGGGTATGATGACATAAAAAACCCCCAAAGGTATAGCTCTTAAACATGGTAGGAGCCCAAGCAGGCCGCTTGGCTCCATGAGTGACCCCCATCAAATGGCTTTGCTATATGTTTCACATGGATTTTTTGCTGTTATTGTTGTCATTAATTATCCACTTGTAGGCAATGTGTATACTGTTCTTTCCATTCTGCACTCTTCACCCTCATCTAAGTCGTCCCACATTTCATTGAGTTCATCCTGAGCTCGTCATTTCTTAGGATTCCAGAATATGCCATCATTGTTCCAGCCAATGTCTTTGTTAGTAAAATAGTGCTGCCAGCATGCAGTAAGCCCCTAATAAGTGCTCATTGCCTGGGCTGGCCTGGCCTCCTGCCTGCTATGAATATTTTTGTGGGGTTTCTCCCCATGTTGATGCCCTCTTTAGGCCCCTGTAGTGGGGCTGCTAGGGCATGTACATTTTGGTAACTCATAAACTTGCATATGGCTTCCCTGAAACATTACACCAACTCACACCTTTCACCAACAATGTATGAGCATGCCTTTCTTTATCCCAGTTCCTCTTTGGGTCAATGGTGATTGTAAATCATTAGCGTAACAGAACTTGGAGAAGTAAGAGGGTAGCCTCTTATGGGATTCTCTTTCCTTTTCTCCTCCTCTTTCTTTCTGGACAGCCCCCAACTTACGATGGGTCTCATTCTACAAAACTGTTCCAGGCTCAAGACACTCCACAGGGCCACATCAATTGGCAACTGAAGCTCACAAGCCCCAACTGGTGTGTTTACTTTTACTTTTCAGCCAGATGATACAACAAGCTCAAAGTCAAGTCATTTAATGAAATAGACTAATAAACCTGAGACACGATCTCCCAAGAGTATAACAGTCAGTCAGCAAGCATTTAGTAAGTGCCTACTGTGTGCCAGGTACTGTGCTAAGTGCTGGGAATGGAAAGAAAGGCAAAAGACAGTCCCTGTCCTTGAGAAGCTGATAGTCTAATGTGGGAAACAGCATGCAAGTAGCCATGCGTGTATACGCACATACACACATATACGTATGTCACACACACACACACACACACACACACACATATATATATATTACAGTGTAAATGAAAGGTCATGTCTGACAGAAGGCACTGAGGTGAGAAGGTGGAGGATGGCGGCAGATACTATAAAAGCTGCAGAAGTTGAGATTCCCCCCATTTTCAGGAGGTGAGGAGGGAGAGCTTTCCAGTGAAGAGGTGCACAGTTGGGAGACAAGGGTATTTATTGTGCTCCAGACACAGCAAGGCCAGTATCAGTAGGTCAGAGAGTATGTGGAGTCCAGTGGAAGAACACTGAAAAGGTAGGAAGGGGCCGGATTAAGATTTGCTCTTTGATGCCAGGAGTCACTGCAGTCCCACATCACTTTGGTGGCTGAATGGAGGATGGACTGGAGTAGGGAGATACTTGAGGCTGTCCAGACCCCCTCCTCCCACCCCACCCCCACAGTCCAGGTATGAGGGCATGAGGGCCTGCCAAGGGTGGGGGCAGGCTCAGAGGCGAGAGAGTATGAAGGTAAAACCCAACGCTATCCGTACGAATAATGAGCACACTTATGTGCAAAGGTCCACACCTAGGGAACAATTGGGACAAGTTCTATCTCTGCTGTTGCAGTGTGGCTGCTCCTTGCTGACACTCCAAAGGTCTCTTATTCATGACCAGCCTGGGCTCCACTGGGTACCTTCTTCTCTCTGCTTCCAGCTTTGGCCTTTGGCTGGAGTTCTCAACTGAAGCAATCATTTTTTCCTCATAAGAAAAAGGATAGGATCTGCCCTTGCTTGTTGAGGCAAAGCCCCAGAGGTAAGGGCTGTAGTTGTTTGGTTTTTTTAGAAAGGCAGAGCCCCAATAACCCAGTCATTGGACTAAAGGATAAGCAGAAGACTTTTGCCTTCCTTTAAGCCCCCCAGTGTTTACTTCTTGCTCACCAAGGGCCCTCTCCCTCTGACATAGGGTTCCAGCTTCTTTGCACCTACCTATTTAACTCCTGATTGCTGAACTGGATCCACCTATATCTCAGTATGGATGCTGTCCTTCCAAGAAACTGCCAAGAATCCTTTGGATTTACACTCCACCCCCCCATCCCCACCAAACTTCTTAACCCCAAGACATAAATGAATGGGAGGGTGAAAAGGCACTGGACCTTAATGAAGCCCAGTGGGCAAGATTATTGCTTCCCTTCTCCCTTGCCGCATTCCTTTCATAGTAAGTGTGGCTAGCCTCAGCCTTCAAGGCTTTGAGTACTCAGCCCTCTTTCCCTTCCTTCCTTCCATCTTTTTTCTCTGTCTTGTTTCTCTTGTCTCTGTTTTTACCTCCCTCTCCCCCCTCCATGACTTTACTGAATTGCTTTCTAGGGTTGGAGAGCCAGAGACTGAAGGTTTAGGGGTGCCAGAGCCCAAGGGCTCTAGGGTGAGGGGGTTTCAGGAGTTCTGAGGGCTGAAGTTTCTCCTGGCATATGGAACTGGGACTGAAGGTCAGCGCACTCTAAAGGCTAAAGATCCTGGGGCAGGGCTTGGGGTGTGCTTTCACAAGCTGGAGGATTGCTGCACACTTGGGAGCAGCCCCCCAAAGCTTCAAGGCTGGTTTGACCCGTCTCCAAACCTCTGTGGTCTGGCTCCTTCCTGTTACCAGGGAGCAAGGAATCTGAGAAACAGCTAGGAGGACTGGGGAGAAAACACTGCATTTCATCCCTTCTTCTGGGGCAGGTTTCTGGGAGCTGGGCTTGCTGCGTCTCACAGGCCTTCTGAGGAGCAGCAGCTGGGGCCAGCCAGCACAGGGCTCAGCCAGCACGGGGCTCTTCCCTTGGTAAATGAGCCTGCCATGATCTCCTTAAAGCTGCTGAATTTTCCAAGCATCTCTGGGGACCCAGATTCTCAAATCCCTTTCCAAACCACAGGTACATCAGCATCCACATGTGAATATTCCTGTCAGATTAATACAGAATAAAGGCTGAGTGGGGAAAAAAACACTTGTCTCTGGATCCCTTAAGGCTGGGCTCCCAGGAAATGACAGGGCTTGCCCCTAGAAAATCAGGGCCTGTAGCCATTGGGAGAGGCCTCACTCCCAGGGCACTGGGCCATGTACCTAGGTGGGAGACCCTGCCCGGCAGGGAGGCAATGGTAAGGACCAGAGAACTCAGCCTTGGTCTCCTGGGGATGGGCCTAGCCCAGCTGCCCGTGGTCTAGGGGAAGAGCACCTCCTGCCTCCCTCTCTAGCCTCCAAATCTCAGAGCAGACAGGGCCTGAAAGAAATGATTCTTTCATTGGTCCAAAGATAGAGCATCCGATCTCTTCTGGATGGGATGCTCACTACGAGCCAAGAACTGGCTTCTAGGGTGAAGATGAGGGAATCCTGGAGGAAGTGACAGAGAAAATGGGAAGAGATATGTGTACCTCTCTTCCAAACGAAGGTGAAGGTATCTGTAGGACACCATACTCCAGCTTTGTCAGGGAAGGACATTTTAATGCTACTTTAAACAAAGGGATTTCATTAAATGATTTTGCTTTGATGTTATTGTGTCCTCTGACTGACGGGTAGAAGCATGCATGTATGTATGTGCGTGTGTGGGGTGGGGGTGGGGGTCCAGTGAGCTACGATTTGCCAAGGAAGTGTTTGCACAGAGCCTGAGGTGGCTTTTTGTGGGGGAGCCCACTGCAAGCTGGCAGCGCTTCCAAGGCAAAGAGAGTTCAAACTGGGGAGAGGCAATTTCATAAGGTTCAGGGAAAGGCTCCATGGGACTCCATAGACAAAATGTCTAAAAAGGAAGTCAACCCAAGAGGGACCAGAAACTCTCCAGATTGAAATTCTGCTAACGTGAAGGGGAATTGTTACAATAAAGAGGAACAGGATGACTTGTCTGAAGAGTCTGCTGTGGGTGCCTGGGCTGCTCGGCAACCCAGTGAGATTTTAAAAAGATACAGACAGAAGGTGGAAGGCAGGGGAGGGAACAGATAGGGGGCTGTGCCACTGGACAAGCAGCATCAGGAGAAGAGCCAAGGCTTGGGGAAAGCATAGGATGAGAGCAAGAAGGGGAAAGAAAAAGGTCCAAGAAGGTGGTGGAGGAGCTGATTTCAAGGCCACCAGAGAGGAGTCAGAGAGCTCCCAGCTCTCAAGCCTTACTTTGCTCCTGTTTCCTCTGCCAAGAAGGAGGAAGTTTGATGCCCATAAGCCAATACACAAGATATTCACAGAGACTGTAAGGGAGCACCAAGCCACCCTCAATGACTCTCTTAAGTCCCCAGCCCAGAGGAACCACCCCATTGGGTGCTGAGAGAACTGGCAGCCATGATGGCTGAGCCACTGGCAGGGATACCTGGAAGAGCCTGGAAGAGGGGAGAGATGCCACAGGATGGGAGAAGGACAAAGATCCCTACAGAGCCTGCCAATGATGGCCCAGTGAGCTTGAATCTCATTCCTGGGGAACACATGAGAACAGACTAGGAGAGAGATGGTTAGTCGATGGCTAGTGAAGGAAAGTGGGGATTACAAAGACCAGCATGGGCTTCAGCAAGGCCAGGCCATGCCAGACTGGCCTTGTTTTCTTTTTTGACAGGGTTAATAAACTGGAAGGTAAAGGATTCCCATATGTCTGGTTGCCCACATTGTAGCAAAGCTTCTGCTAAAACACCTCATACTATGCTGGTGGATTAGATGAAAACCTAGTCGGGAGGATTTGGGACTGATTGAATGAGGAGACTCGAAGTGGCCATCAAGGGTTCTCCAGTGGAGTGGCCCAGGGATCCGTGCTTGGCCCTGAGCTGTTGATCAGTGACTCAGCTAAAGTCCCCTTATCAAACTTGCAGATGTCACACAGCTAGAAAAGTGACAGTCTAGATGCAAAATGAGATCTGGACAGCTAGAAATCTCAGAGGGATCCTTGTAAAGGGTTCAAAAACTCGACCTCAAAAATACAGGGTAGGACAGGCATGTCTACAGAGTAGCTTGTGTGAAAGAGATCTGGGGGCCTGAGTGCAGGGCTGCAAGGTCAGTATGAGTCAGCTGTGTGGGATGTGCTGGCCCCCAAAGAAAGCCAAATGCGACTGACCTTGGGTTGCATTAAGTGATACAGAGATTCTAGAAAGAGAGACATGAGATCACCATGGGGCTCTGCCCATTTCAGACTTCTTCAGCAGCATGGGGCACCACCATTTAAGTAAGAAGGTGTCTGAGGAGCAGGAGGGCATCCAGAGGAAGGCCATCAGGATGGTGAAGGTCCTGGAGGCTGTAGCATATAAGGATCCTTTAAAGAAGAACTCAGGACATTTGGTGTAGAGAAGAGGGAGGGTGGGTGGGTAGTTTCTCCTGGGAAAGTGAGCTTCCATCAGTCCAGTTTGACCTCAGAAAGCAGAGCCAGGCACAACAGCTGAAAGCTGGAAGAGGCATATTTCAGCCTGAGGTCAGAAAAAAAAAACCTCTGGACAACGAAAGGTCTCTTCAAATGGAATGGGCCACCTCGAGGTGAGGGTGATGGTGCTTTTCCTTGGTGGGCTCTCACCGTACCGGGCTGAATGCGTTTATCCCAGATGCTTATTAAAAACTGGGCAGGCGGCTGCTGAGGCCTCTTCCACTCTGGCCCTCTTCTCTGGCAGGGCCAGATAGGGGAGATGGGATGGAAGCCTTGGCCGAGAATGGTCATGAACTTGGCTGTGAGATCCAGTGAGCAGATCTGCTTGAGCTGGGGCTGGGAAGGAGCTAAAGAGGAAATGAAGAAAGAAAAGAGTTCATCAGGGGAGCGAGGCAGGACTGGGTGGGGAGGGGAGGCCGGGCATAGAATAATAGAAATGCCTGTCTCCCAGGGCTGAGCTCCCAAGACAATGATGGGTCTTCGGGGAGCCAAGGGCAGTCTCCGATGAGGGAATTGAGCTGTTTGGCAGCTGAGCTGGATCCAGGCCTAGTGGGCTGGAAAGGATGATTTCAGAGGTCCGGCATCTGAGGCTGGGCCCCTGGGAAGGTGGGAAGGAGAGGCTGGAGGAGCTGGGAGAGAAGAGGGCCACCCCCCGCCCCAGCCCAGGGAGATTGGGTACAGTCGGGCTGGGCAGGAGTTAGCTCTGCCTGAGTCGGTTATATTGGCACCTTCTGGGGCAGCTGGGATGAGTGCAGGATGCTATGAGAAAGGAGCCTGTTGGGAAAAGTTACTCCCAGCTTTCTCATGAGACTCCCGATTATGGGGTGCTGGGGCTTGGAACAGATTGGACTATCCTAGGAAAAAGGGGGATGCCAGAGGCTTCGGGCAGTGGTGTTTTAGCAACCCAGCTAGCAGCTTCTGTGGGGGCATAAGATCCCCCCCACAGCCAGCCCCCAGGAGGCTGCCGGGACACCGGGAAAGCACAGGTTCTTTTTATCTGCTTAAACAAGGAAAGCAAGGTGAAGGGGTTGACCAGCTTACTTTAATCCAGCATTCAGTTAGCATACAGACAACATTCATTTAGTTTGGGGGAAAAAACGCCAGCATTCAGTTAGCATTCAGTTAGTTCAGGGGAGCAAAGAGATGAGCATCGAGAGACAGACCAAATACAATTTCATTCACGTACTTCAGGGGAAAAAGCCAGCACCCTGAGGTTCAGAACATTCATTTAGTTCGAGGGAAAAGAACCAGCATCCCGAACCTCAAAACCAAAATACAAACAAATTACAAATATCAACAGACAGACCCAATACAATTCATAGTTACCAACATCTGGGCTCGGCCCGAGAGCAAGGGCTGGCCCAGAGTCACACTCCCCACTGCTCCCACGTCAACTGGAAAAGGAAAAAGGGCTCTTCAAGCCGTCTTCTCCCCTCTTACAGAGTTTTTGACATCATCAAGTGAATGACCAGGGCCGATTGGTTCTTGAGTTGGCCCCTTCCTCTAGGTAGACTAGGTTAACACCCAATAGGGCATGGCTCTGGAATCAACACCTCCCCTCAGCCAGCTCCATGACTCATCACACAGGAAGTTCTCTGCTCCCAAGCATGGCCCAGCAATGCTCAATGAGATAAACTGAGTCACTCAAAGAAAACAAAAGCCACTCTGGTTACAAGTGGCCTTGAACTGAATGGCCTAGAGTAGGAGAGTAGATGGGGGGTGGGGAGGAGAAAGGGAAACATTGGAAAGAAAGAAAGCTGGCTTGTGGCCTTAGGGAGTTGGTGGGGGCAGAGGTGGGGGGTAGGGCAGGCTCAGCTCTCCTCATCCATTCCACGTAAAAACATTGTCCTGTCATCCAGAATCAGAGACTCCTCTGGCCTCAGGGGACCCTCAGAGGACGCAGGTACCATCACCTTCTTCGCAGGGACTGCATCTGTCTTAATGCACCCTTGCTGCACATTTGTTTTTAAAACAGCCATGTCACACACATACACACACACGGACAGACATGCATACATACACACAAATACACACACATATACACAGATGCACACACACACACACACACACACACACACACACACACATATACTGAACCTAGAATCTACTAGAATCTCTAATGCTTTTTTTCATACAAACTGTCACCAAAGCATCCTCATCCTCCTTTGGCCTCTCCTAGAGAAGCTGATTTTCTAAGCCTAGTAAAAAACATTACATTGATCCCTAGAGAATCTCTTCTGATTGGATCTAACCCAATTCTCTGCAGTTGTAAGATCTTTTTGGATATTGTGTTCCAATGGGTTAACTTGCCTCTCAGTTCTGTGTCCTTGATGCCTTTATCCAAGCCATTGATAAAAATTCTCAACAGCCCAGGGCCAAGCACAGATCCCTGGGCCACTCCACTGGAGAACCCTTGATGGCCACTTCGAGTCTCCTCATTCAATCAGTCCCAAATCCTCCCGACTAGGTTTTCATCTAATCCACCAGCATAGTATGAGGTGTTTTAGCAGAAGCTTTGCTACAATGTGGGCAACCAGACATATGGGAATCCTTTACCTTCCAGTTTATTAACCCTGTCAAGAAAGAAAGCAAGGCCAGTCTGGCATGGCCTGGCCTTGCTGAAGCCCATGCTGGTCTTTGTAATCCCCACTTTCCTTCACTAGCCATCGACTAACCATCTCTCTCCTAGTCTGTTCTCATGTGTTCCCCAGGAATGAGATTCAAGCTCACTGGGCCATCATTGGCAGGCTCTGTAGGGATCTTTGTCCTTCTCCCATCCTGTGGCATCTCTCCCCTCTTCCAGGCTCTTCCAGGTATCCCTGCCAGTGGCTCAGCCATCATGGCTGCCAGTTCTCTCAGCACCCAATGGGGTGGTTCCTCTGGGCCGGGGACTTAAGAGAGTCATCGAGGGTGGCTCGGTGCTCCCTTAAGGTCTCCATGGCATCCCATATCCTTGGAATGCATTCCCTCCTTCCCTCCACCTTAGAGAGTCCCTCTCTTCAAGATTCAGCCCCCCAAACCTACCTTCTTCATAGTCCGCTTTCCCGATTCCCCCAACTGCTAGGGCTTTCCCTCTCATAGTACCTGCCATCTAACTACAGTGTGTGTCTGTGTGCCTTTGTGTGTGTGTGTGTGTGTGTGTGTGTCTGTGTGCCTTTGTGTGTGTGTCTGTGTCTGTGTCTCTGTGCCTCTGTGTGTGTGTGTGTAGTTAGGCTATAGTTTCTCTTCCTAGCTCACAAAGGATGGAATCATCGTTAAGGCAGGTATAGAAGTCATTAGCTGCTCCGCTTTAGATGGAGTGAGAAATCCTGCGGCCACTCTACTCCGCCTGATTCTTTATCTGTTTCCCAAGCTCATGCATTTCCATTTTTCTAGAGCACCATATAGCCAAGGCACAGGAACATCCAGGAGGCTGACTCTGGCTCTGGGCTCCAGGTTTCTGGTCCTCTTCTCCATTACCTAACCATTGGATATTTGGACAGAGAGCGGAAGGCACGGCCATTCCTGACAGTGCCTTTCTTGGAGGCTGTTTCCCAGGCACTTTGGGGCATCTCGAGTGTTCCTGGGCCCATTTCCATGGAAGTTGGTGTGGTAGATAAATTCAGCCAGTTGTCTCCTTCCCTTTTCAGCTTTAAGTCCTTTTGATTCAAACATGCAGACTCTAGCAAAGTACCTTCTTGGCTGCCTGTAGTAAGTCTTCTCCATCCGTGCCTGGCCAGGAGCCTCCCCTCATGTTTTAAACGCCAGAGCCCATACTCAAAGGGGAACCATATTCTCTTCACTGTCCCTTTGCCCTGGTGCTCCTCTGGCCTTGAGTGGTCAGCAGCCTTGGGCAGAGGGTGGTGTCCCTTGTGCTTGTCACATCTGTAAAAAAGAACATGTCCACCAAGTTTGCACTCTGCACAACCCTGGCCTGACTCCTAGGGGTGTATGTGCGTGTGTATGTATTGTGTATCTGTATGTATATGTGTGTGCATGTATGTATCTGTCTATGTGTATGTGTGTGTGTGTCTGTGTGTGTGCCTAAGAAATGGAGACCACCTGGCCTGTCATGAGGCCTGGCCTGTCTCTGGACAGAAGAGACACCCTTGCCCCATCCCCTGACTCCCTCTTTCACACAGGGGCCAGTTGCCAGTGGGGAGAAACCGGCTGCTCCCATTCCTTATCTCCCTCCCCAGTCCAGTCTCTACCACTAAGGAGTCCTGTGACCTGGAGCAATGTTGGCAACACTTGAGATGAATTTTCAGTAGCTGCTTCCTGTGTGAAATGAGGAGCTCTGTCACTGAAAGTTCTGAGCTCATCCCCCCATCACTGCCCCCCCCCCACATACATAGAAGGACAATTCCCAGGAAGAGGGAAAAGAGAAAGGTTGTTAAAAGAAACTCTGATGTAGACACATAGAGAGCTCACAAAAGAACCTAGATGTTTCAAACACAAGTACAGAAGATGCGAGTAATTAATCAATCAATCTTTATTAAGCCCCTGGTCTGTGCCAAACACTGTGCTAAGTCCTGGAGACACAAAGAAAGGCAAGAGATAGTCCCTTCCCTCAAGGAGTTCCCAGTCAAATGGGGGAGACCACAAGCAACCTTGATCCAAGATAAACAGGAAATAATGAGTGGAGGGAAGGCCCTGGAATGAAGAGAGGCTCGGGAAGGCTTCCCGGCCAAGGGAGGATTGGAGCTGGGACTTGAAGGAAGTCAAGGAGAGAATCTGTACAAAAGGCAGCTCTGGTAGAACTGCTGCCACTGGCCTGATGCCCATGAGCCAAATTCAAGGACCTGGTGGGGACTGAGAGAAGGCACCATGAAGGGTCAGGGTCAGGGTCAGGTCTTGGAAAAGCCAGAGAAGCTGCTTAGCACCATCCAACTTTTATTTGACTTTGGGTTTTCTGCCAAGAAAATGATCTTTGAACCAGAGAGGGAGACCAAGATGACTTGGAGACGAGTGGTCCTTGGCCTCAATGGGGAGGCTGTGCTAATGGTAAACTCCAGGGGCAGGGAAAGAGCTCCCAGATGCAAACGTTGGACCATTGGCAGCAGCTTCATTCCAGTGCACCAACTATGTCCCAGACATCGTGTTAGGCAACAGGGCTACCTGGTCCCTGGCCCTGAGAAGCTAACATTCTCTGGGGGCAGGGCATAGCTACAGGGACAGCCAAT
Organism: Trichosurus vulpecula; assembly: GCF_011100635.1. Taxonomy (NCBI): domain Eukaryota; kingdom Metazoa; phylum Chordata; class Mammalia; order Diprotodontia; family Phalangeridae; genus Trichosurus; species Trichosurus vulpecula. Next base: position 943,028 of record NC_050582.1, on the reverse strand, counting down.
TACAGGTAGGTAAATACACAGTGATTGGGGGGCGAGGGGAGGAGGCTCTAACAACTGAGGGAATCGAGGGATTGTGTAGGAGACGGCCCCGGAGCTGACTTTTGAAAGGGTTCCAAGAGGCAAAGGTGAAGAGGAAGGGCATTTCAGGCACGGGGGATGGCCCATGCAATGACATGGATTCAGGAGATGGAGTGGATAATCAGCCTGGAAAGCAGGGCTTGGGGGGAGGGTGGGGAACATCTGTCCCACAGCCTGGTGCTGAGAGCTGGGGCTTTGGAAGCAGGAGAACAAGGAGACTTTTCTATACACACCCGATGACCTGAGGCAGCTGGGCCACAATCCCAACCCACCTGGGGCCCAATGGTGGACCAGGGCTCAGATCTTCCTCCCTCCTCCTTCCTGCATCTCCCCTGCAGGCATTGGCACAAAGACCTGGGAAGGCAGAGCTGGGGAAGAGAAAGAAGCCAACGCACTCAGACACCTACAGGGTCCTACACTCCCACACAAAATTTCACAGTCACAGGGGGTCTCAGAATCACACACATAATCCCTGTGCCACATAAAAACAGTCTCCCACAGTGCCGCACATAATTGTACACACCCAGAGAGAACATGATCACAGATCCCCAGCCTTTGAAGGACTTCGGAAAACAGGGGAGTGCCATAGGACTGCAGAAGGCTGGGTGCAGAATGGCGTCTGCAAATGTCAAGACTTGGATTCCTGGCAACATTCTAGACTGTTTTATTAGAGGGATGGTTAGTAACCACTCAGCGAAAGACACAGCGATCCCCAAAGCCAGCGTGGCCTTCCACAAGAACAGTCTGTTCAATTCCATACAACAAGCATTCATTAAGTGGTTCCTATGGGCATGGCTCTGGGGATGCCAAGGCAGAGACTTTTAAAGTCCCTGTCCCCAAGGAGCTTACAATCTACAGACATGTCTCAACAGATGAATGTCATTTCCTTCTTTGATATGGTCACATCAAGGAAATCCTGGAGAAAAGATTTTCTCTGCTCCTTAGCCCATCATTTGAGAAAAGCCTTTGCACCATGTTTCTGGAGAAGCTTGGCCCAGTGTTTCTTCCCAATTTTAGTTATGACTTGGATGAAGACACAAACAATGAAATTCTGGGAAGGACTGCTCACTTCCAAGCTGAAAATAATGGGGTCCCAGAAGAGAACAGTGTGTTGAAGCTGCTGAGACAGAGCATGATTGGGGCTACTAGGTGGCGCAGTGAGTAGAGCACCAGCCCTGGAGTCAGGAGGACCTGAGTTCAAGTTCAGCCTCACACACTTGACACACTTACTGACACACTGTGTGACCTTGGGCAAGTCACTTAACCCCAATTGCCCTGCCTTCCCCCCTCAAAAAATCCCCCCCAAAAGAGATAGAGCATGATTGGGATAATTCCAGTTGGGTTCAAAGACTTGGGCTCCCATTTGTGCTGGCATTTGAGGGCCCTCCCCTTCACTGCCAACATGCCCACATGGAGGCAGTTTGTCTTGAGCTCTGGCCTTGGCAATCCCACCCTCAGAGCTCTTAGCACTATCTCCTCCACCATCTCCTCCATGGTTCTAGTCTCCTGGACCATGCAACAACCTCTGCTTGCCCCTCCCAGCTCCCGCCTCACCCCTTGTTTGGCCTCTCAGTATGGCACTTGGCTGTGTCCAGTCTCATGTTGTTCTCCAATTGGTGGCTTCCCTAACTAGACTATAAGCTTCTACAGAAGAAGGGGGCAATCATGCTCCTCCCTGCCTACTGCTGAGAGCCCCCTTCCCTGGGAGCCATAATAATCATCACCTGCAACTGGATTGTCCAAGCTGGTCCTTTTCCAGATGGCTTAGGACCCATAGGTGAGTCGGGATCCAAACCCAGGTCTCTGATTCCTTCTCTGCCCATTACCACTGCCACCACCCTTGCATTGACCTTGGCCACCTGCTGCCTGTGTTTCAGGGGCATGGCTCCCAGTAGGGCAGCCCATACCCACGGTCCAAGTGCCCACCTCAGTGATCTCAGGTAAGTGGTGGGAATAGAGCAAGTTGTATAATCAATTGCTTGTATTTAGGGCCACAGCCAAGCTGGACAAGCACTTGGCCAGGCCATCTCCTGGCAGCCCTTTACCAGTTGGTGCTTTGGTTCCTCCTCTGTAAAATGAGAATGATACTTCTGCTTTCTACCTCCCAGTGATGTCGGTGGATGAAACAATGGAAGGGATGAGAAGGTGCCTTTTAGCACAGGCCGTACTTTGCTGAGGGAGGGAGACGACAGAGCGGCTGCTCAGAGGCTGGGCTTGGTTGCTGGGCTCCTTCCTACTCATGAGCACCCTCCTCTCCCATTCTGGTCCACCCCACTCCAGCTGTTTCTGCCTACTTCCTTTGCCCTGTACTGCCTCTGGCCATGTTCCCTCAACCCCTGGCTTTTGGCCCATAGTGTTTTGCATTAGACCTGTAGCCCACACAATTTCAAGTTCTCAAGGTCAGAGGTGGCCCTGCTGGGCTAGGGGAGCATTCCTTCCCTGGGCTGGCCTGGGTTGGGAAGCAGCTCCAGGTTTCCGCAGGACAGTCAGATCTACCAACCATCAGAGGGAGGGGCAAGGTTGCAAGTGCTTTTGTTCACTCTGCTGGAGAAGAGGAGAGAAAAAGAGGGAGGGAAGGAGGGACGGAGGGGGAGGGAGGACAGAAGGAGGGGGGAGGGAGGAAGGGAGTTACTCCCCATCTGGAACCATGTGGAATTTCAGCAGTGGAGACATTTAACCTGATTTTAATTTAAGTTGAAACGTCTGATATTTCTGATAGTAATAACATGCCCTGGATGTGGAGGGGGGAGGGGGGAGGGAGGGGTAAAAAACCCCAAAGGAAGGCCAACTCACTCTTATGATTCCTTTCTTAGTCTGGCCCAGGGCTGCGGGCCCTGGCAGGCAGTTAATGGAGGCCGGAATGAGTCAGATGTGGGGACCTCAAGGGATGTTGCACCAGAGTCGAAGACACTGGAGCTGGGCCCATCCATTCTGGGGTCTGCCCAGTGGCCATGCTTTCAGCTGGGCCCCAATTTCTGCACCCTGCTCTTGAATGGCTCCAGGGGCCAGGGCCTATATGGCTAGGCATGAGGGGAGGTCAGCCTTGGAACCATTGGCTCTGTCTTGGGCCCCCAAGGCAGCCTGTCCTTAGAGGTCCCAGGTATCTGCGCTGCCTCAGCCTGGGATGATCCAACTGTGTGGGCTGACTTCGTGGGGCATCCTCTGCTCATGCCTCAGCCCGCACTGGCCACCATCACTTCCTCACTGTTTGTCCCTCCTTCACCAGGAGTCATGGTGATTCCATTCATCGCATTGCCAGCAGCATCTCTTAAGCACCTACGATGCACAGAGTACTGTGCCACTTTAGTTGCTGGAGGTACAAAGAACGAAAGGAAACAATGCCTGCTCTTAGGGAGCTTCGGCTCTACTGTCTCCCCCTGGGCATGGCCCCCATACTGGCCATGACCTCCTTGCTGAGGATTGCCTGTCTCTATGGTTGTTTCATCTAGCCCTCACCAGGTCTCTTCTCCTCCCCACTGGTGGCAGATGCCTCCCTGCCTTCTTTTGCCAGACCTCAAGCTAGTGGAATCCAATGTCCCATCATGCTCCGCACCGGGAAATTCACCTGCATCACGGTAGAAGCCACCTGGCACTGAGAAGGGGGGTGGACATGCTAAGTGGATGGCTGCATCCCAGACTGCGTGTGTGGAAAAGGCTTGCTAAGGTCACAGCCCCGGGACCTGCTGGGAGATGGGAAGGCACCCTTTGGATCCCTTTGGGGAGTGCTCTACTTCACCCCATTCACTAGCAGAAGGTTCTTCCTTCGGTCTGACCTGGAGCCATCATAGCCTTTAAGACAGATGCTAAGACCATGGAATTGAAAGTTGGAAGGTCACCTAGTCCAGCTCCCCGATTTTACAGAACTGGAAACTGAGGATGAAGGAGAAAGATGCTTGGCGCCGGGCTCTCTTTCCCCTGGGATTCCCCTCAGCCTTCTCTTCTCCTGGCTGCTGTCCATTCTCCTCGGCTCATTTTCCAGCCTGGATGAACTGGCCCTGGAGCCCTGAGCAGTCATAGAAGAGCCCAAGCTAACAGCTCGTCTTTGTGTGCAGTCGGCCAATAACCCACAGGCTCCGCTGAAGGGGGAAATCATCTTGGTTTTCCCTTCAAAAAAATCGATTTTTTTAAGCAAGGAAACAGACTTCACTTTCAATCTTCCTTCCAAGAGATTGTTATAAACACCAGCAGGTTTGGGGCAGGGGGAGGAGGGGAGAAAATGATTTGGGAGATGAAGGAGAGGACAGTGACAGCGTCCCCTTTGAAACCTCCACAAGCTTGTTTTTCTTCTCGGGTTGCCCCCCTCCCCTCTCCAGCCAGCCTGACTTAAAAGGAACAGTATGTGATACCCCAAATCAGATGTCCCAACATTGTCTGCAGGTCAGTGGGAACAGCTCAGAGATTTGGCTGCAGATTCCAGGAGGAGGCCTCCCCTTTTAACCCCCAGCCCAGGCAGGAGTTGGACGTGGCCAGGTTGGGGGGAAAAGCCTCCTGCCTGCCTGTGTGTATGTGTGTGTGCTTGTGTGTATGTGGTGTTTGTGTGTGTGGAGTGTTTGTGTCTGGGAGGAGTGTTTGTGTGTGTGGAGTGTTTGTGTGTGTGCTTCTGTGTATGTGGTATTTGTGTGTATGTAGAGTGTTTGTGTAGGGGGAGTGTTCATGTTTTGGGGGGGTAAATGTGTGTGTGTGGGCATTTGAGCACATGTGTGTTTAGGTATATATGTGCATGTATGTTTGGGTGTATGAAGGGTGCATGTTTGGATGTATGTATGTGTATGTGTGTTTGGGTGTGGGGTGCATATGAGTTTGTGTGTGTGTATATTTCTCTGTGTGCAGTGTGTGTGTGTGTGTGTGTGAGCATGGATGTGAATGTGGAGGGTATTGGAGGATGTGAAGGGTGTGGATGGATGAGTGTGTGGGTGTGGTGTGTGAGGGGTGTGGATGTGTGAAAGTGTTTGTGCATTGGGGGATCCTCAGAGCACCTGGGAGCATCAGTAGCAGGGCAGGGGGAGGGCCCACCTGGGGTCTGGGTGCTACCCGCAGGAGCAGTCACTCAGCTTCCATTTAACCCTGGCTAGGAGCATCATTGGTCTCTGAGAGTCAGAGAATGCCAGTGCCACTACTGGCCTGGAGAAGGAGTCCAGACCAGGGAGGGCTCCCAGGGCCCTTCACTTCTCCCGCTGGCCTAGATCTGGGGAGCCAAGCTGCACACAGTGGTAGGGGCCAGAAGAACCAAGCCCCCAAGCTTTGGCCTGAGCTGCCTGGGGTTCGCCCCACTCCTCAGCCCTCCCCCTCCCTCTGAATGCCCCATCCCCGTAGTTCCTGCCTTGGCAGCTTTTGATGTGGGACCTTAGGAAAGTCACTTCCGGCCATCTCTGGGCCTCTTCCCAGGGCTGGCTAACCACCAAAGTGTGGGCACCACAGTAGAGGAAGGACATGGAGGGGCTGGAGTGTGTCCAGGGGAGGGCACTGGGAAGGAAGGTCCTGGAGTCTGTGCCACCGGAGCATTGGCTGAAGGGAAGAAACCCCTGCACTGGCTTGAAAAGCTCCCAGGTAGAAGCAGGCTGAGCTTTGTTCTGCTTGGCCCCTGGGGCAGAACCAGGAGCAGTGGGTGGCAACAACTTCCTCCCAATCAGCTGCCTCAGAATGGGGCCCCCAAGGGCAGGGATGAAGGGACCCAGAGGAAGCAGTGAGTCACAGAGGATTTCTGGGTCTAGCCAGCTCTCCTTGCCCATCAATGAGGCCCTGAGTGGGCAGCAGGAAGGTTCTCTACGTGAGGGGTGTTGGGCCTGAGAGCTTTTGCTGGACTGGCCCGGGGGCCAAAGGATTCCACCCAAGCTCTTCTTGGCCCACAAGCTACCAGGCTCTGTGCCCCCCACTAGTACACATGACCTCCCAAGAGTCAGCCATCCTCCTGCTCTCTTAGACAAGGCATTCCCCCTCATTTAGCCTCCATTTCCCGCCCCCCCCCCCCCCCCCCGTCCAATGCGGGGGTTGAGAGGACTCCAACAGTTCAAGGAGCTCTGGCGGCCTGCTGGTCCAGCTGCTCCATCTCTCTCCAGAGGTGGCTGCCAGTGGCTGGGGCGGGGGGCGAGGGGCGGTCTGGGGGATGGCTGCCTGGGACCCTTCGATTGCATCCTTACTGGGTGAGGAGAGCCTTCCTTCCCCTCCCCCTCCCCCCCCAAGTCCCACTTCCTGGGGCCCCAGGGAGGAGGCAGCCAAGGGGAGGCCCGGGGTCTGTCTGTGCAGCTGCTGCGTTCCCCAGGCCCAGCTCCCTCCCCCCTCAGTGTCTGCTTCTGCCTTCAGCACCTCCGCATGCCTCTCCACTGGATTGTGTTATTTGTCTTGGCCCAGGGAAGAGAGTGGGGCCCCAGAGGAGGATGGGGAGGCCACTTCCAATGTTTCCTCTTGGTCTCTCCCCAGTGCCCAGGAGAAAGAAGAGGGCAGAGGTCGGGGAGCTGACAAACAATGGGCCGGTGGGCTCGTTGGCTCTGTGGATGGCGCATCTGGAAGGGCCGTAGGATACAAAATTTACAATGGCCCCAGGGCATGGAGGGGGACTTGCTCGGGTCCAGCCAGCAGCAGCAGCAGAACATGCTTTTCACTTTTCCCATGATAGATAAGTGCAGAGGAAACAATGCTGTATTGGCAGCCAAGGATTGGGGTTCAAATCCTTTTTCTGAGTGACAGTGGGGTGGTCATTTGCCTCATTTATGGAATGAAAGGGTTGGGCTGGTTGACCTCTAATATCCCTTTGGGCCCAGATCCCAAATCCTGTGGTCTCAAGCTCGGGTACTCTGAAAGGGCTGGTTCACCTGGCAGGGCCACTGTGACAGACCAGGGCTCCAGGGGCTGATGGAACTGTAGGATTCCCTGGAGCTAGCTCCCAGTCCCCTCCCCTCCCCCTTGTCCCTCAGCCAAGCCACACAGATCCGAAGACTTTCATCTCAGCCCCATCCGTCAGCCCTGGGGCTCCCCTCTGTCACTGGGGCCTGGCCTCTCTGAACTCTCTGCAATTTGTCTCCATCACAGTCCCCAGGGGCAGAGAAAGGAGCATGGTGGCAGGGAGACATACACTGGGCAGCAGGGGGCCAGGCCTCTTCTCCTGCCTCGGTTGGACCTCGTGGAGCCCTGAAAAATCAAAAAGGCCTGGGGAGCCTGGAGGAGAAGAGCTTGATTGGAGGGAGCCAGAGTGAAGAAGGGTGAAGGAGAGACAGTGTTAGGGGAGCCTGGGGGAGAAACCGTGGGAAGAAGGGCTCCGGAGCTAGTGGCAGTGCTGGCCAGCACCTGAACCTGGGGCCAACTGAGGAACTGCTGCTGCCTAGTAGCCGTCCCAAGCCTGGTTCCTTCCTTCTCTCTTCATCAGACTCTCTTTTGCTTGGACAAGTCCCATTGACAGGCCCACCTATTATCTTTGAGTGGGGGTGGGGAGGTGCTCCTTTCCTTGGGGCTCAGTTTATCGGAGTGATTTGTGTACTGTCACCTTGGAAGCCTGGAGAGCCTAGGCAGAAGCCCCAAGAATGCTGGCCAGACCTGGCTGAGGCATTATTGTGGGGAGATTGGGAGAGGGGTGGGATACTCCTGGAGAGGCTGGGAGAGGGGTGGGATGCTCCTGGGGAGGCTGGGAGAGGGGCGGGATGCTCCTGGGGAGGCTGGGAGAGGGGCGGGATGCTCCTGGGGAGGCTGGGAGAGGGGCGGGATGCTCCTGGGGAGGCTGGGAGAGGGGTGGGATGCTCCTGGGGAGGCTGGGAGAGGGGCGGGATGCTCCTGGTGAGGCTGGGAGAGGGGCGGGATGCTCCTGGTGAGGCTGGGAGAGGGGCGGGATGCTCCTGGGGAGGCTGGAGGAGGGGTGGGATGCTCCTGGGGAGGCTGGGAGAGGGGCGGGATGCTCCTGGGGAGGCTGGGAGAGGGGCGGGATGCTCCTGGGGAGGCTGGAGGAGGGGTGGGATGCTCCTGGGGAGGCTGGGAGAGGGGCGGGATGCTCCTGGGGAGGCTGGAGGAGGGGTGGGATGCTCCTGGGGAGGCTGGAGGAGGGGTGGGATGCTCCTGGGGAGGCTGGAGGAGGAGTGGGATGCTCCCGGGGAATCCAAGGATGCAAAGTTGGCAGGGGCACCAGAACCAGCTGAGGCTCAGGAGGAACAAAAACCTTGATTTCAGGGCAGAAAGGACTCTAGTGGTCACACAATGGATGGAATCCCCTCATTGACTTTCTCGTCCCCAGAGACAGCCCTGCTTTTCTCGCCCTCCCACCTTGACTCACACCTAACCATTCTGCATATCCTCCTCCTTGCCCTACCCAGCCCCTAGGGTTTGTTCAAGTGATGTATGGTAGAAAGAGCTGTGAACCAGGAGCCAGGAGACTTGGGTTCTAGTCAAGCTGGGTTTGTTAACTTATGAAAGTCACTTCTCCTCTTTAAGAATCAGATTCTTCATCTGCAAATGGAGGGAGGTGATCACATCCAGTGATCCCTTCCAGGTCAAGGGTCTCTTCTGCAGTTTCTTCCTCGGTCCTTTGTTCTTTCCAAGGTCTCTTGCTGGTTCCCTCCTCGCTCTGGTTGGCTAGCCTTTGCTCATCCTCTTTGACCTGGAACCAGTATAAAATCCAGCTGGTCCCACCCCTACCTTCCCAGCAGGAATCAGCCCTGATTTCACCCAGCCTCTACTTGAAGACGTTCTCCATTCTTGGAGAGGGCTTGACTTAAGCCCTCAGACATGGCTCTGGTTCTGCCTGGTGGTGCCCAACAGAACAAAATGAATTCCTCTTTCATCCCCACCCCCACCCCATCCAACCTCTAGCCTTCTTTTCTCTGGCTAAATGTCCCTACTTCCCTCACCTGGCCCACTCTTCAGTGACCTCACCATCATGGTGGCCTTCCTTTGGACACAGTAAAAATTGTGACTTACAATGGGCCTCCCCTGAACTGACCAGGCCATGAACATCGACGGTGGGCAACGTGGGGAAGGTCACACTGTCCTTCTCTGCTTGCTCCTTTCCCCAGGAAGGTTGAGCAAAGCAGGAGAGGGGTTGAGAGAGAGAAACAGAAACAGAAACAGAGACCAAGAGACAGAATCAGAGATGGAGAAAAAGACAGAAACAGAGAGGGCAGGCGACTGGATATACTCTGGGCTACGTAAGAGAGAATTGACTAACACCTGAAGGCAGGGGACAGACAGAGGCCTCCTGTACAGAGCTGGAAGGGAAGCAGACCTCCCTCCTTAGGGCCTTGGTCTTGTTTTGTTTGCTCCCAAGGGGCTCTGGCCCCAGATTGGGGTTGCAGAGAGGAGAACCAAAGCAGCCCTGATCCCAAGGCAGCCAGCCCCTCTTGCCTACTGCCCATCTGCCCCGAGTTATAAATCTGGGGGGTGGGGGTGGGGGTGAGGTGGGCAGTGCAGCCTTGAACACACACACACACACATACACACCCTCGCCTAGCCCTGGAATTGGGGGTTAGACCCTCCCCAGGTCACCAAAGGATTCCTGGCTGGGGAGATCCTGAAAAAGAGGAGGCCTGTTGATACGGGTGTGCATCCTCAGAGTAAGGAGACAACCTGCGTACTCTGGACCTGGCAGAGGCGGCTAGGGGGTGCCTCAGTGGATAGAGTGCTAGGCCTGAAGTCAGGAAGACCTGAGTTCAAATGTGACCTCAGACACTTCCTAGCTGGGTGGTCCTAGGAAAGTCACTTTTCTACCTGCCTTGGTTTCCTCATCTGTAAAATAACCCCTACCTCCCAGGGTTGTCATGAGGATCAAGTGAGGTCATATTTGTAAAGTGTTTAGCCCAGTGCCTGGTGCAGAGTAGGCCTGCTTATTTCCTATAGCATGACTTCCAATCCAGCATGGCTGTGGCCCTGTGTTGACTTGAATGAGATGCACAGATAAATCTCCCAATGCCTCCAAGGTCATTTCCTCTGCCTTGACTCACTCTCCCTCACTTCCTGGATGCCAGACACAAAACAGCCCAGGAAGCCAGTCCTGTTTGGCCAGCGGCAAAGATAATCTCATCGTCTTCAGAGTTATTCAGGCCTTCCTGCCTGTTCCTTGCTCCAAGAGGCCAACCCCAAACACGCTTCCTTCCAATAGAGGCAACCCTTCTTCTCCACCACAGGAACAGTCAAAGAGAATCTACTAAAATCTAGGTAAACAAGCTGTACATTTCCCTCCTTCGGTCATCCTGTCCCAAAAGGGAATGAGGTGAATCTGGAGGGAACCAGGCTGGCTCTGTGACCACAGCTTCTCTTGCCAACCATCTTTTAAATGAGCTATTCTAGGATTTTCTCAGGAATTCAACTCAATCTTTGGTAGTGGCCTATAATTTGCAGATTCCACCTTCTTCCTTTTTTGAAAAGTGGCCAAACTTTGCTCTTCTCTAACCTCATTCTCCTTGATCTTTAAAATATCTCTGACAGTGGCTAGGCAGGCCCACCTGCCAACTTTCTTCTTTTTCTCTCCTGCAAGGCCAGTCCACCTCCCTTTCTGAATATATATTTCCTGGACAGTTGATAGCTGAGATTTGCATAGCTCTAGAAGGCTTGCGGAGTGCTTTCTCCACATTAGCTCATTTGACCTGGATCTGACTATTGGCACTTGTCTAAGATTTTTGTCTCCTGTGAATTTCTAAGGCCTCCAGTTGCTATTCTTCCTGATTTTGTGGCTGTCCTCTACAGTATCTAACTTGGGAGGATAGACTTATGCACTCTTTTCTCTCCCTCATCCTTTGTATCTTAAAACTTTCATGATGAGGTCCACAGGACACCTGGCATATATATTCATGCCAATCATTGCTAGGTATACTCCATCTCTGGCCAGGAACCTGTCATATCTCTATGGTTAGTCATGGTATAGAAATCCAAATCTCTCCCTCTACTTTCTTAGTCAGCTCTTCACTTCCCAAATTAATTTTGTTCTTCTGATAGCCTTTGCCTTTAATGGACAACAGTGAGGGAAATGCAGTCTGCATCCTGATGATTTTCAATTTCTTGCCCAAGACCTCATAATCTGACTTTCTAGGTTCCTTCTGGCAGTGTCATTTGCACCCTTGTGAATCACAAGAAATAGGGAATTGTCTGTTTTGACAAGTCTTAGGAGGTTCTTCTCTGCTATGTCTCAGATACATACCCCAGGGAAGTCCTTTCCCTTGTAGTTATCAGGTCAGTACCCTTGAGCAGCAGGAATTCACCAACTACTGTTCTTCCTCTCCTGCCCTTTAGTGAATGATGTCTCCCCTGAGAGCTTCTGGGGTTCTTCTGTAGCATTCCTTCCTTCTCTTTAAGCCTATTTTCAAGCTGTACTTGTGTAGGTGCCCTTTGTCCCATGTATAACACTCTTCCATGCTCTACCACCCTTACACAGCTCAAGGATCTCTTCTTCCACCTCCAACTCCTTTTTCTCATTGAAGCACTTTTGTTTCCTTTTGAAACCTCTCATTCTCTTTAGCAAATTAGACTGCCATTAAAGGTCCCATAAAATTCATCTCCAACTTACTTTTTCAGCCTCATGTCCCCCTACTCCTTCAGACAGCCCAAACTTGCAGTTCCTTGAGCACTTTGGGCTATGTTCCCTCTCCCTCCCCCATTGCTCAGAGTCAACCTGTATTTTGATACATGGTGACTTTAATTCAAAGATTGGCAGAAGAAAGGATGATAAAGTCATATTGGAAAAGGCTTCCTAGGCTACTCAGACACTATGTGCCTGTGCAGTATAGATTCTTTCTTTCTGAAGAGATTTGAAAGGTGTTGGACATGGCAAGCATCAGATACCATGAAAAGCAAGGAAACTGATTTCATGTGGACAGGAAATGATTGATTGCTGAGATGGAAGGCATTTCTAAATCAGCTGTCTCTGATTCAGCAGTCAGACAGTCAACTAGTTAGTGCAGAGGCCTCAAATCAATAGCAAAGCAGAAAGGTGGGAAGCCATTGCACATGATTAATATACTTCGGTCCACCCTATCCCAATGACCCATCTATGCCAAAGATTGGGAAATGACAAAAGGCAAAGAATGACCTTGGCTATCCAAATCCAAAAGTTTAAGCAATGTAAAGCAGTCAACACAATGAGGAGGTCAAAAGAGGCCCAATACTGCCAAGAAGAGAGACAAGGCAGCCAAAGGTAACACTGGTTCAGAATACACACATTCATTTATAAGACACCCTGGAATGTTTAGGAACAGCATTGCCTCATAAAACAGTGAAAAGCAGAGGAGGCCAAGACAAGTTTACTGAATACTTGGCGTGAGATTCCACTAAGCCACATCATCCCCAGAGCATTCCCACATGAAGCTGGCAGAAAATGGAGCAGATTTACCAATGTTTCTGTAATGGGTTATTTTCATCAGCAATGACACATTTGGACCTCAACACTGCAGTCTCTGATGCACAATAAAAGGAATTAGAAATGTCACTTAAGATAAAGTTGGGACAAAAAGCTGGACCAGACCAGGTAGACAATGGGAAAACACCTACTGAAGGCAACACAATCTCAAACACATTAAGGATTGTGTTACAAACTACATTGGGAAGGGGAAGAAATCAGAAGAATGGGGGGAAAACCCATCGATGCTGAAAAAAGGGGTTGAAATCCCAGCTCATGTGCCCACTTTCTCATCTTTATAAAAACCATTATGAGAATGACAGAAATACATTGAGTATGTCCTTGATGAATAAATAAAAAGGGAACAGTCATTTTTTCCTGCAGGCTACATTTGCACAGTCACACAATGAAGAATTGTCCAGAGAATACAAAATCTTGCTGTATGTATTGATTACAAAAAAGTATTCGACTCAACAGAACAGAATTCAGCCTTAAAGGCTGTCTTCCATGCAGTCTCTCATGTTAAGATCATAGAAGATTCCTTGAGAAATCAATGTTCAATGTACCCCAAGGTTAGACACCAACACCAAGCCCAGCTACTCATCCTGTTCGTCCCGCTCCAGTTTTTTGGAAGACATGTAACCTTCTTTGTCTCCCTCTGACTCAGTTCTTCCCTCTTCCCTCTTTCTGTATCTTCTAATCCTTGCTCTCAGAAAAAGAACCCGCTGAGTCAGGTGGGAGAAGGGGCTGAGGATGCTTGGCTGGGCCCATCTTCTGGTGGCAGTATCCAAAGGTTTTAGGACAGGTATCCCTTCCCCCAAAGAGGGAAGCAACTCCCTCTGTGCTTCCTAATACTTCCCCACCCCAGGGATGATGATAAGACTCCTAACTCCTATGTCTGTCTATCTGTCTGTCTGTTTGTCTGTCTCTGTCTGTCTCTCTCTGTGTGTCTGTCTGTCTGTGTCTGCCTGTCTGTCTGTGTCTGTCTGTCTGTCTGTCTGTCTCTCTGTCTCTCTCTCTCCATCTCTCTCTCTCTCTTTCTCTCTCTCTCTCTCACTCTCTCTCTCTCTCTCTCTCTCTCTCTCTCACACACACACACACACACACACACACACACACACACACATTTTCCAGGCCCTCCTGCTGCCAATATTATAGTATTTATCAGCATGGCCTGACCTCACATCATAAAAATATACAGTGTGGAACGAAATCCACCTTAAAATCTCTTCTAAATATATGAAAATAATAGAAATTCCCATGCGCCTGATTGAATTTGCTGCTTGATTTTAGAAACATGCCAGGCCCTTTGAAGGCCAGCCTGGGCTAGGGAGGGGCTAGGGCTGCTCACTGGGATTCCTGGCCAAACTCATGTCAGGAATTCTTCAGTCCAGTTCTCTGGGGCTTGCCAATACCCAGGCCTGGAGGCCATGTTCCAGTCACCAGGTAGGGCCTCCTTGGCCCAATTAGTGAGCAGAAGTGAGCCCTGCAGTTCCTTTGCCAACACAGAACAAAAATTGGGAGGTGGCACAGGGCTGGTGCTGGTGTGGGAATGGAGATGGGGCCAGGTGAGAATATATGGCCCTGGACGGGGAATCCTGGGGCAGCAGGCAGGAATGAAGGGAGGACACCAGCAAAAGTAGCCTGAATAGAAGAAATTCTTTCCACTAGACTGGCAATATGGCAGGGGGTGTGGTGAGCAGAGAGGCCTAGGGGGTGAATGTGTGTGCGTGTGAGAAATGTTAAAGTCCCTGACTCCTGGAATTTCCCTCTGTCTCTGGACTCTGCTCTGGAAACCCCCAGTGAGGAGTTCTGGCAAGTCACACAGGGGATGTTGAGTCCCATGGGGTCCTGGCTGGCTAGGCCAGTTAGCAGCTGTTCTCTGAGCTGATTCCTCCTTCCAATCTTAACATCCTAGGATGATCAACAACTTCTCCTTCTTAAGCCTCAGTTTCCCCCATGTCAGCTCTGAGGTTGCTGCCAATTTGGGGAGCCTCAGCACTCCTCCTTCACAAGCCTCAATTGTTTTTCTTTTTCACTAAAGGGAGAGAGAAATGAAATCAGTGTTACCCTCCCCCATCCCCCCAGGGAGGTAAGTGAAGCTGAGGTCTCAAGGATCACGCTTGGGGTATAAAGAATATAAAAGAGAGAGAAGAAAAGCTGTTGAGGGGAGATTGAGCAGATGGTGGCACCTTTACTATAAAAGTTTATCAAAGGGTAGAATTTTGCCATGAGGTCTGGGTCCCAAGAGAATCAGGATGGACGGCAGCCTCAGAGACCATGTGGGACACAAGACAAAACCATATCTCAGGGCAGGGAAGCCACTAAGTGTCAAGTCAGTGTCAAGATTGAAAGCAACCACAAAATCCATAGACTCTTATACACTAAAAAGACACTTTGGTAAACTGAGGCACCCAGGGAAGGGACTTACCTAATGTCACATGAATACAAAATTGTAGACATGAAATTTGAACCTAGATTCTCTCACTAAACCCAGCAATCTTTCCACTGAAAAAAACTACATCATTTAACAAACATTGGTTAAGTATCTGTGGCTGGAGTGCTGGCCTTGGAACCAGGAAGCGCTGGGTTTGAGTTCTACCTGACGTAGCCTGGCTGTGTGACTCTGCCCTGGCCAAGTCTCTAACGTGAAAATCGATGGGCTGTTCTGTCTTGGCAAAGCTTCCTCATCCAATAGATGTCTTTGGATGCCTTCATGGACTGCTAGATGAGTTGAGAACCATGCTCAGCTTTTCCAGGGCTCACTAGGCATAGGGGGTCAGGGTAGGAGATGCTCAAGTGGTTTCAAGCCAGACTTTGGGGCAAGCCCCACAGGTGAGAAAAAACCAGGCAGGGACAGCACACAGAGTGGCTGCTGACACAAGATTTGAGGCAAGAATTAGACCATCTCTGAGATTCTTGTCAGGCTGAGAAATCTTGGTCTCTTTTCCATTTCTGAAATGGAGGGTCCCCTTTGACCTCCTTATCCTATTTCCAGTCAGTAGGTCACCTGACTCTATCCTAAGGACCTTCCCAGCTCTGACATTCACCAGCCCAGAAGCTCCAAGAGTCCTGAGGATGGTGGAGATTCTATGACTGCTTCTACTTTATAGTCTTGGGAGTAACCTAGCAGATGGAAGCTGTCCAAGGAGGCCAGGGCTGGAAAAGGAGGTTTGGATGGTTGGGAGGGAATAGGGAGGACCCAGGGATCAAGCTACAATGGTAGGTCAGTCACCTTTGGCTTCCAAAGTGGATCACCCATGGATTGCTTTGGAGGCCAGAGCTGTCTCCCAGCTACTCTCTGGCTCACATGTGACCTAATCCTCAGGATGTCGGGAACTGGTTGGTGGGGAGGGAGGCAGGATTTTTTTCAAATAACACATATAGCTTAGGGACCAGGATGGAGGCAGGGAGAGGACATGGGAGGGCAATTGCTATGAAGGTCAAAAAAGAAGAGGAAAACTAGCCAGTCTGACAGCTTCCAAAAAGAATCTGCAGCCAGGAAAGGGAAGCCAAGGAAAACAAAAGCTTTAGGAAGAATGGCTCCAGGAATTGGGGAATCCCAGGTCCTGCATGCCAAATGGAAGTCATTTCCAAGATCCCTCTCCTTCCACAGTTAGATGGCTCAATGGGGATAATAAAGGCACCTATCTATCTCCCATGGTTGTTGTGGGGATGAAGGAGATCAAATTTGTAACGTGCTTGATGTTTCTCCTGTCTCTTCCGACTCTTCTATTCAGGGGTCGCTGGACAGCCTTTCCATGTCCCCTTCCCCTCCTCCTGGAGCCTCGGTCAGCTCATCCTGCTCTCTGCTCTCCAGCTTTCCAAGCTTTGCTCAATTCCCTTTCTTTAAAACCTTTGTGCCTCCTTTCATCCATGCCCCTCAGAGCCCCCTCCACACACCCCAACTGAGCTTGGAATTCACATTTGCATTTCTAAAGGTTAATTTACATTCCAATTAGTCCTGGACTACCCGGATTGGGCTAGTATTTGGGGGCAGATTCTCTCTGCTGCCCTTAACCATCCCTACCCTGGGCAGGGTTAGTAATCCGATCTGAGTGGGTCCCTATTCTCTTCAGCCCTGAAGGGCCTTTCCTAAGCAGGCCCTGGGAGGCCTTGCTGGACCGCCCATGCCTTCCTCTCTTCCCTAACCATCCTCCACCTAGGAATTTTCCCAAGGGAACGCTCTGAAGAGATCTTTGGAGATATTCTCTCCAGCCAGGTGGCAGGCCAGGTTCCAGGCTGAGCAGCATTGGGAAGGCTCTGATAGCCCCCCTCTCTTGCCCTTTCCCAAAGTGCTTGAACCCTGGTGCCCTTAGGGTGGTCACAGCAGATCCTCGCCGCAGTTGAACGCAGCTTATTGGACCACCTTGGACCAGTGATGAAAGGGAGTTTCCCGAGAAGGCCCGTAGGCTTCTTGCTACACTCAGCCAGAGCTCTTGTCCACCCCATCCAGTTGTAGCATGAACACTGAGGCATGGAAGAACAGGGGCTTAGAAAGCCATTTCCTTCCATCTCCCCATTCAGGTCATGAATTACAGTTCTGCACAGAGATGGTCAGAGCCCGGATCTCACCATCACCCTCAAGGGTTCTGCTGTTCCTGGACACTGAAATTCCTCTGTCTGGCCATGCACTGGGGGTGCCCTCCACCTCTCATTTGTCCTTATTCCTTCCATTCCCTCTATTCCTTGGCTCTTCCCCCTCCCCTGTTCTGGCCACACTCACTTTCCTCTCCCATCTCAGCCCCAACTCTCCATCCAACTGCTGATCGTGCTTTGCCAAATCCCACTCTGTATCGCTCTGACCATCCACCTCCCTTGCTGAGTGGAGATGAACAAAATGATTCAATCACGCTGACTGAGTTGACTACAAATTTCTGTTACATGATTTCAGTTGGGTCCTCACTGTGAGAAGGCAATCGTCATTGGCCTCCTCCTCTTCCTCCCTACAGCAGCTCTTCCCAAGCTTTTCTCCATCCCGCACCTTCCCTGGCCCCTCCCTTCTTAGCTGAGGACCTCATCTCCTACTTCACTGACAAAAGGGAAACCATTTGCCAACAGCTCCCTCGTCTGACACTTCGCCCCCCTACCGCTGCCTTGGCTCCAATCTCTGATAATGAGGTGGCCAACTCCTCTGCATGTGCTTTTGATCCGATCCCCTCCTATCCTGTCCACCAGATTGCTCCTCCCATAATCTTCCCTCATTCCAGAATCTTCCCTCTTTGCTTATTGTCTCCAAACGTGAGCAGGTCTTCTGGCTGCTTAAGAATCTCTCATTAGATTATATGACGCCTCCCAGCCGCCATCCTAGATCTCACCTTACCGCCTCCCCTTCCTCCCCCCACCCTCTCTTCTTCATTCTGCCCTGTTTCCAATGGCATTTTCCCAATCTTCAACCTTCTTGAGCTCTCTGCAGCCTCTGATACTGTAGACTCCCCTCTCTCTTTTCTATCTCAGTCCCCTTTGCTGGCTCTCCATCCAAGTGGCAGCCGCTAACATCCAGGTGGCAGCCGCTCTACCCTGTGCCCTCTTCTCTTCTCCCTGGTCTCTACTGTTTTACTTAGTGATCTCTGCAGCTCGCCACGCTGATGATTCCCAGATCTCTGGACGAAGACCGAATCTCTGCTCAGTTATAGTCACACGTGTCTAGCTGCCTCTTGGTCATCTCCGAGCGACTGCCCTGCTCGCTTCTCAAACTCAGCGTGTCCAAAGGTGAGCAGGAGAAGGAGGCTGGGCTCTAGGACTTGCTCTGGGTCTGGTGCCTCTGATTCAGGCTGGAAGGCTGCGCTTGGAATTTGAGAAAGCAACACATGTATGCCAGCCCTGTGACACTGGTGGGCATGGTGCCAGAGCAGAATCACCCAGATTTGGAGTCCAAGGACCCAGGACCAAAATCCCAGCTCTGCTCAGATCAGGATTATCATTATTATGCACATTCCCAGCTGTGTACCCTTGGAGAAGTGGCTGCCTCTCTCTGGGCCTCAGTTATCTCCTGGGTACAGTGAGGTAGTAGAACTAGGCATTCTGGAAAGGCCCTTCCAGCCTGAAACCCTATGATGCTCTGAAGACGGAGCCAGCAGGAGGGGTGTGTGTGTGCACGTGCATGTGTGCATGTGCGTGTGCATGTGTGCATGTATGCGTGTGAGTGCATGCGTGCGTGCCTATATGTGTATGAATGTGCACGCATGTCTGAGTGTGCATGAGCTCCATCCTGAGCCTGTCTCTCAAACAGTAGGGAGAAGAGGAAGAAAGCACAAACCCTAAATCACTCTGGCCTTTGGAGGAGCTCTGGTGGTACAACACAGGGAGTGAGTGGGCCGGATGCCTGATTGAAACCAGACTCAGGAAAGAGGGGCTGGAAGTGGGGTTTTTGCTGCCTGTCCTGAGAAATTTATGTCTCACCCTCTCTATCATCCCCATGGGGGCAGCACTCCCAGCCGCTGCCTGTGGGCCTGGGCTCCCCCAACCCTGTTCCCAGCCCCCTCCAGCCCCCAGCTCGGCCTTACTCTATCCCTAAATCTGGAGCAGCCTAGTGCCCAGTCCCTTTCTGCCCTTCCCACCCCCAAACAGGCCTAGATAGTGACAGGGGAGGGGGAGGGGAAGGATAGAGAAACCTGGCTCCCATGTCTGGGCTGGGGAGAAAACCTGATTAGCAACGCTGCTGTTTTTCCTAGGAGTCTCAAGGATGAGGACCAGCTCAGCTAAGCCTCCCACACTGGGCCCTGACCTGGTGGAGCTGGAAGTGAGAGGGGCCAATTTGACTCCAGGACTTTCCAACACTGGCCTGGCCTGGCCTGGCCAGCCTTCTGAGCCACAGAGAATGGGGAAGAACTGCCAGGGGAGGGGGCCCAGGCCAGGGGCTCCTCCTCCCTTAGCAGGGAGGCGTGTCTGCCCTCCCCCAGGTTACCCAGAGACAGATTCAGAGTCAGACAGAGATTGAGACAAAAATAGAAAGACAGAGACAAACAGCAGCAGAGATAGAAATAGAGACAGATGGAGACAGAGACAGAGATACAGAGACAGATGTGGAAATAGAGACAGAGGAGGGAGGCAAATGATTTGGGGGGGGTGGGAGGGTTTATGGGGGAGAGAAGAGGAAAGGCCCCATGTAGTAAGTGGTTTTTGTTTTTGTTGTTCAGTTGTTTCAGATTCTCCGTGACCCCATTTGGGGTTTTCTTGGCAGAGATGCTGGAGTGGTTCGCCATTTCCTTCTCCAGCTCATTTTACAGATGAGGAAACTGAGGCAGAAGGGGCAAAAAGACTTGCCCAGGGTCACACAGCTAGGCAGTGGCTGAGGCCAGATTGGAACTCAGGTCTCCCTGACTCCAGGCCCAGCACTCAAGCCACTGCTGCGCCACCTAGCTGCCCCTAGCAAGCGGTCCATGAACCACACTTTGCAGGATGCTGCAGGTTCAAAGAACCAAGGCAATGCCCACTGAGCTCACCTCCCAGGGCGCTGCCTCTGCTTCCCATTAAACCCCCAGGAGAAACCTTCTCCTAGACTCACAAAATGTGAGATCCAACTCCTTCATTGCACAGAGGAAGAAAAAGAGACTCAGAGAAAGGGGCTGTGACTTGTCCAAGGTCATACAGGGGAAGTGGATGAGCAGTTTTTTGGTTTATCCATGTTGGGTGTCCACCCGATTCACTCAGCTCTCGCCTGTGGCTCCTAGAAGCTGTAGCAGGCGCGGCAGCCACACGGGCTAGACCAGGTTGAGGGTAACAGGCAGACCTCCGATTCATTGGTGAGTTAGAAGGCTGTCTACCCCAAGCATGTGGAGACATCCGTCGGAAGAACAGGCGGATGAGAACGATCTGTTCCAACGTCCGCGAAGGCAGCCGAAGCAGGCGCCGTGGAGCGCTGAGAGCTTGGTCGGACTCTGAGGACGCCAAGGTCATCCCCTGCATCCCGAGCCATCCCCACTCCTCCCGATTCTGGTCCTGGACTTCAATGGCTCGGGAAGAGAGAGTGAAGCTGAAGATTTTGTGCAGCTCAGCCTCAGATCAACACATCACTTCTGATGTCATTGGCCCTCTTCTAAATGAAGGACGAACAACAACACCGGGGGAAGCAGCAGAGCTGGGGCTGGGATTCCCAGTGTGCTTCGCTCCTTCCCCTGATCTCCTACCTCATCACTGACCCTTCCCTCCACCAGATCTCTGTCCTACCTCCCCATTACCTTCACCAACCCCCAGAGGCTCTGGAGACAAACCATCCCTAGCTATTTATTTTTTAAATAAAATTTACTGACGCCTTTCATTTTTACACCCTAATCACTCCCATATATAACACCCCCCACCGCAACACATACATGTATCCCACCATTGTAACAAAGAAAAATGGTTTGGCAAATCTAACCAGTACAGTGAGTGCGCCCAATACGACACACCACATTTTGCACTCAGGTCCCTTCCTAGCTCCCTAACTAAGGGAGAATGCTGCTTATTCCTCTTCCCTAGGGCCAAGATTGAGCATTCCAATCATACAACATTTAGCTCATCTTTTGGGGAGGCTGGCTCTCCCCCTCTCTCTCAGGCTGGAAGTGCAGCAGCCAAGCAGACCTGCCCCTACTGCTGCTTGGCTCTCCCATCCTTAGGCAGCCTGGTGGCTTCCTCTGCCCAGGGGCTCACCATCTTGGAACCAGTTCCAATGTTAGATCTGCTTAGGCTACTGCGATTCAAAATTGGCAAACTCCAAAGATCTACCTGCCTCCTCCTCCCCAGGGGCAGGTGTCACCTTGACAAGGCACATGTGTGCATATCGTGGTCATCGTGTATCTTGTTCTCCTGTCTCTGGGTCAATTCAGAGAAATCTTCCCAGGCTGCTCAGAATTCCTCATCTTTGCCATTTGTTATGGCCTACCAATGACAATAATAATGTCTGGCATCATCACCCCCTTTGATTCTCCCAAGGATCTTGGGAGGCTGGTGCTAGGTAAGTAGCCAGTGAGGTTCTATTGTGGTCCTAGAAGCCCATCATTTGGCCATTTCCCAATTTCTGGGCACTCACTGGGCACAGAGGGCCTTCTGTAGTCCAGAGTCACATAGCTAACTGGCAGAGCCAGGCTTTCAATCCACATCTTTTCCAATCCATGGCCTGTGATCTTTTCTCTACGGTGTTCCCTAGACTCTTGGTGGCTGGCATCATTTGTCTGGGGGGTGAGATTGGGTGGTGTGCCTGGCCTTTTCCTCTCCAGAGTCATCACTGCCAGATCAAATGGCTTCCTCTCAGTCCTCACCATTCTTTTGTGTTCTCTGCAGTCTCTTCTCCTGGACCTCCTCCTGCCTGCCTTTCTGACCCATCCTCCATCTCTTTTGCTGGATCCTCCTCCAGATCATGTCAGCTAACTGTGGGGGTCCTCCAAAATTCTGGCCTGGGTCTTCTCTTATACTGTCTCAGTTGGTGAACTCATCAATTTCCCGTGAAGCCAGAGGTCCCAGATCCCTTCCCCTCCACCCTCTGACGCAGTGTACAAGGCACTGAGCTTGGTTCTGGGGATTTACCCTTCCCCCCACCCCAATAAAATAGTCTCTGCCTTCAAGGAACTGATGTTCTCCTGGAGATGGGGAGGGGCACCTAAGATGCAGGTAAAATGGAGAAGGAAGAGAGCACTCCCAGAGGGGGAGGGGAGGAGGGGAAAAGAGAACCCTATTTTCCTGAGGTGATGGAGCCTGGGAGGCTGTGCCTCTGCTAGACTGGAAGCTCCTTGAGGTTAATCCTGAATGGGAACCATAGTGGGTGTTGGGCCATTTCTGGGAGTCCCTTTGCCCTTCCTTTGGCCTTCCTTGTAACCCCCTTCTTCTGAGAGCTCAGCAATGCACACCAGCCTAAGGAGGCAGGACATGATTTTGGTCAGCAGTCATTTTAAGTACTGAGAATTTCCAGATGAGGAAACTGAGGCCTGCCCAAGAAAACTCAGCGAGGTTCTGCTCCCAGGTCCTCAGGACTCCCACTCCAGGATTCTCTTCCCTGCCCCATAGTCACCGCCTCTTCACAATTACACCTGAAAAGAATTCACATTGATTATACTTGAAAAAAAAGAAAAAATTCAATTATGAAGAAAAATCAAACCGTTCTGCAGCCTGATGGCACTTGCCAGACTTCCATGTCAAAATCTGGTCCAGATGTGCCATGCCTGCATCTCTGACAAAGACAGGCAGATCTGCCCTGTACTGTGTCCTATCTGAGACTCGTCTGATCTAACCCTAAGGGGGAGACCTGAGCCTGCCCCCGGCGATTGTAACCGATGGGAAAGCCTACAAGGCTATTTCATCACTGACTCCCCACCAGCCAGGGCTCTGTGCCTCTCACGGTGACCAGATCCTCCTCATGGCCACCTCCTACCAGCCTCGTTTGGGTTGAAATTGTTGGGAGTCTGTTTTCTCATACTCTTCATTGCTGCAAGTCTTGGGAGAAGACGGGAAATGAATTTGGAAGAAAATGTTGGTAGTCCTAATGCTCACTGATATGTTGGTATAGAGACATGATTGTTGCTCTTGTCACCTCTTAGCCCCAGACCTGTCCACAGCTCCCTGGTGCCTGCCGATGGAATCAAAGTCAACCAAATGGACCATCTGGGTCCCCTCTAAGCCACAGACCATCGGAACTCTATCCTATTCAATGGATTCTTTGGGTCCATAGTAGTAACCGAATGCCCTCCCCCACCTCCCTGCCCATCCTACAGAGAATGGACCCTCGCTTGCTGGAAGATACAAGCACCTCCCCCTATCCCCCGTCCCTCTATCCCCCCCTCCCATATACACATGGAGAGTTTAAAATCCTAAGGCTCAATGTGGCGATCCATGTGATTTGAGCCACACATGGCCAAGTACTTTGCTGCCAAACCACTTTGTTCTTAGGGATGTGGCGGGCACAGAGTAGCGGATTTCTTGAAATCCAATGAAAAGGACAAAGATCTGGGTGTCAGCTTTCCTACTTGGCTACCCCTCCCTGGAAGTCCTGAGACTTTCTGAGGACCCCCTCTAGGCATGGAGCAGGAGTGGAATCAGGAAGTCCTGAGTGAAAATCCTACCTCAGACACTTTCTAGCTGTGCGTTGCTGGGCAAATCACTGAACCTCTCTTGGAGTCCCAGTCTCTTCCTCTGCCAGGAATTCTGGTTGAAGTACATGACTAAAATGTTCTTCCCCCATGCAAACCCCCATGTATAAGCTGCTTGATTGAGAGCAGGGTCCTTTTCACCCCTGAAACTCAAGCTAGGAGGAGTTTGGTAGATGCTTCATCATCGGTGTCTGTTAAATGGGTGGATCAGAGAACAAGGTGGCCCCTTGTGGTGACAGACTCCCACATGGGTGCTGGGAACATCTATGTGAATGGCACCCCCAGCCCAGACACTGTCAAGGTGGTGAGATGATAGAATGGACCCAGGGGCCTCTGGATCTGCTCTGAGGAGGCACTTCTCTCCCTAGGCCTCATGATGAAGGGCTTTGTAGAAGAGGAAGGTGGCCACATCTTCAGGTTTTCCTCCTGAGAACCCTGCAGGGACTGGGCAATGAGAATTCCTGCTCCTGGGAACGTGAGGCTTGCTGTCCCAAGGCAAGGAAGTGGGCCAGCTGGGTTTTGAGCCTTTTGTGGCCCCGAGGCTACACAGGTCACGTGGTGGTGGTGGGTCGCTCACTTCCCTTGACTTTCTCCTTCAATTTAATTTAACAAATGCTGAGGAACCTAAAGACCGGCTCTAGATGGAGCCCTGAGCAGGGGAGGAGGAGGTGCAGGGTTTGGCCCTATCCATTCCCCCTCCCTCCTTCTCTCCCCCCCCCATCCATAATATAGTTTCCAGCTTAGCAGTGGGAGATGGTACAGACCCAGAAAACTCAATAAATGCATCTAAGAGGAAGCAACAAAGTGCTCTACAGAGGAGGGGAGCAGAAGTGGGGGGGGGGTCATCTAGGGGCAATCAGGGAGGCTTCCTGAAGGAGGCAGCAATTGAGTTAATGAAGGCAAGACATGCAACAGGTGAAGAGGAGGCAGGAGGGCACTTCAAGTAGTAGGAACATGGTGAGCAAAGGCCCAGGGGAAGGAAAGGGAGGCCAGAAATTGCTGCACTTTTTTCTCCTCCTGTTTTCCCCCTTGGGCCATCGACCCCCTCCCTCCTGCTCAGCATCGGAGGTAATAACACATTTTACAGAAGCCAGTTAAGAAATAATGGCCACATTTAAAGAGGCTGATGTCACCTCCGGGGAACCCATAAAACCACCCTGTACTCCCCCTCCCTTTCACACAGGAACACACAGAAGCTCCCAGGTCTGTGCCTAGCTCTGGGTCTATGTGCTGGGGACCTGGTCTGGGCTCTCTCTGTTTAAAGAAGTGAAGTAATGAGTGTGTGTGTGAGTGTGTGTATATGTAAGTGTGTGTGTGTATGTGTATGAACATGTGTGAACGTGTGTGTATGTGTGAGTGGGTATGCCTGTGTATGTGTGTGTGTGTGTGTGTGTGTGTGTGTGTGTGTGTGTGCATGTATGGAAGTGAGTCTGTATGGGGGATGCAGATGAGAAGGGGCAGGAGATAAGTTGAAGAGGGGAACAATGCCAGCTAAATGAGGCTTCTTGCTCTTCGTCCCTGCTCCCGGCCCGCTGAGATTTGGGGCCAGAGAGAGAGAGCCACCCAATAAACTGTACTGGAACTGGCCCATTTTCGCAGATGCAGCCAGTGCCCAGAAACACCCAGACATGGATCCATGAAAATTCCAAAAGGACTTTTTAAATGGATGTACCCACCCCCACCAGCTCCAAGGTACGTGGAGTTTAACAGCAGAGGAGAGCAGAGGGACATGGGAACGGGAGGAAGGAAGACGCCATTCCTGTGGTCCCATCTGCTGCCGGAGCTGAACTAGCTCATACCCCAACACTTAGATTCAACTAGAAAAAGCCATCACTTTGTCCCCTGTGCCACAGTCCATGGAACATTCAAGAGAAAGGAGTAAGGGCAGGGTAATCACAGGTCCTTGGAATGTTTCTATCAGAGCCCGACACGGAAGGATAATAAAAATGATCCTGCTTCTGGGCATTCCAACCTGGACTCCTGGCTTACTCAGCAATGGGCAAGCTCACTTCAGGCCTGAAACAGGGTGAGCCAGCTTCCTCCAAGCTAGCTTGCCCTGTCCGTCACTGGGAAGGCAGCTCCTAGGATGAGATTGTTCCTTCCTTCCCTGCAAAAGTGACCAGAAGAGTAGGACTTCCCTTCTCCCTCCTGTATTTCCAGGACCATGAGGTATATGCCTTATTGTGCACTAGGGAATGCTCACCCTGACAGGGGGCCAGTTGGGTTGAGACTGAGCTGATGCTGAAGAATGAAACTTCAGTGACTAGGGGAGGTTAGGAACAGGGGCAGTGAAGAGCTCCTTCTTGAGGGGCCTTTTTAGGTTGCAATCGGCCTGTAAGATGCTGCTGGCAGGACCCGGAGCCTAGCCAGGGCAGGTGTGAGTCCCCTTATCTGGCTTCAGACCAGGATGCATTAGAAGAACTGTCAGAGGGTTGGATGCTGTGTGGGGATTAGAGTCACCTCAGAGAACATCTAGTCCAATCCTCTTGTTTTTTACACATGGGGACACGGAGTCAATGCTGAACCAAAATATGACGAGAATAATAATCTAATATGTATATAGTACTTTAAGGTCCACAAAGTACTTTCTCCACAGTTATATTTACCCATATTTTAAAGCTGAGGAAATAAGGGCTCTTTGAGGGGAAATGCATTGTCGAAGGTCAAGACCTCAGGCAACTCAGAGCACACCCTGACACTCAAGACCTTCCTCTGGTGCCTTCTTGCCAGACAGCTCTAGCCCCTCAGACTCAAGTATCTTCTGAAAAGTGGACATCATATGCCCCAAGGCCCCACCTCATGTGAAACTGGGACATCTCTAAACTCAGTCATTACTGTGCTCACAGAAACCTAAGCAAATAACTGCACAGTAAAGGCATTTCTTGGTTTTCATTCTAGTGGCCTACAAGCTTTGTTTGGAGGTGGCGGGGAGACAGAGAGAGAGACAGAGAGAAGAAGGACAGAAAATGTGCTCTAGGACTAGGACTCCCTCAGCTTGGGGGAATCCCCGCAGGCTACTCGTAGGAGGTGGCACCTGAGCTGGGCCTTGGGGATGATGGAGATGATGAGACAATGCATTCTAAGCACAAGAGATGGACTACCCAAATGTTTGGAGGTACACTTGGGAGGGGTGGGGTGGGAGGATCCTCCCTGTACATGGGTACTGCGAAACAGGGATGGGGAACGCTGCCAAGGGAGCTAGCCCCTACACTCCAGGATCCTTGCAAAGGGAGAGAATGCTGACATGTGGGCCATCAGGGCAGGCTTCTCACGGGGGAGGGGGGCATTTGAGCTACCCCTAATTCCATCCCTTACAAGGAGTGGTCAAGTAGTATTTTGAAGCATGTTCGAAATAATTTGATTGCAGAGTTTGATTTGACCACTGAAGTCAGCACAATGGATATTACCAGAACGTGCTTTTAAGGAGTTCAAAAGGAAACAGAAATCCTTGCTCAGGTGGCGAGTTCTGCTTTGGCCCCTGGGCCGCCAGCGCCTCCCTCAGTTCTGCCGGTGTCTCTCTGCTCAGGGGCAGGGGTAGGTAGCAGTTCCCTCCCAATGGGCCTCTGGCCTGCTCTGTCAATCCGGAGGTGAGAGGTAACCGAGCCTTGGCCGACACTCGGGCTGGCTTGGAAAGGTGGGGAACGGAACTCACAGTGGAAGGTCTGTTTCCACTTCTACCCACATTGAATCTTAGAAATAACCAATCACAGCCCATTGGCCTCTCTGGGTTTGGGGCTCTGGGCACCCTCCAAGGCTGGGTGACGGCTCTTGTTGAATGTGGGAAAGAAACAGTTCTTTGATTCAAGAGGAAAACGAAACAAATCTCTTCTCACCTCAGAGGCCAGAACTACGAAGGAAATGCCGAACATATACGGGGTAGCCCTAGGGAGCATTTGCAATTGCTTGGAAGGCAGGTAGGTCACCATCAGCCGAGGTCACCTTAATCCACAGCCTCATCAGACGTTTGCACAGAAAGTGAATGGCACGAGGCAGAATTAGAACTCAGGTCTCCTGACTCCAAAGCAATCAAGCCTTCCAATACACCCAGGTACCTCAGCTTAACTCTGGGATTCAGATTCTGTGGGGTTTAGGGCTGCTCGCTCAATTAAGATCTTCGGGGCATGTGGCTGTCACTCACTCACTGGCTCCACCTCCTGCATTAGGCAAACCTAGATTCTGACAAAAGACTGAAGATCTTCTCATGGCCAGTCCCAACTACTAGCAATTTCCTTCCTTCCCTTCAAGCTGTCAGTCAAAAGGCCTTGTGTAAAGAAAGCATCATTATCTTAGGAAGCAGCTTAATCAGATTAGATAAAAGGGTTGTAAAAAGTAAGCGTGGCCTTGCGGATCTGGGGATCACTCTTGCTGGCTCCCACTTTGAAGTTGAAATCTAGAGAAAGTTCAGGTGTTTAAGCAAAGCTCCAATTCCCTGGGGCACCAAGAGGGTTAAGTCCCTCTGGGAACTCACCCAGTGGGCCCTGAGAACAGACGTGGGGACCTTAGGATTAGCGGAGCGTGGAGTGGGAGATTTGGCTCAGCCTGCATTGAGAGGGGGAGGAGTTGGAACGCAGGTGGGGGCGGTGAGGCCAACAGGCACATGGTGAGGTGGGGCGGCAGGGGAGGGATTTTGAGGCAAATGAGGAAAGAAAGGTAACCAGGGGAGGGTATAGACTGGTGCTGGGCTGCATAAATAGGGATACAATGGGGGAGGAACTCTACCATGGGGCAGCGTCGTCTCTGACCCCTGCAATAATTGGCATTGTTCTGGAAGTGAGGCACAATGGAAGAGGGGGGGTTCATAGGGCAAACCCTGCAAGGCAGGAGCAGAAACCCCCTAGAGGAGAGAGCCCAGAGTGAATCCCTTGGAAACTTTGACTGCATAAGGAATATAGAGAGAAGAGAGAGACCAGACAATTGTAGGGGGCATGAATCAGAGAATGGGGGTCTAGAATACACTGAAAGAGAAGGTGGATAATGAGGAAAGTGAGAGAAATCGTTTTTGGAAATGGGCACAAAAAATGAAATAAAAAACCTAAAGGAAGGGCGCTAAAATTATTTTTAAATGTTTTTTTCAATTACATATAAAAATTTAAACATTCATTTTTAAAATTTTGAGCTCCAAATTCTCTCCCTCCCTCCCCTCCTTGAGAAGGCGCACAATTTGATATAGATTATACATGTGCAGTCACACAAAACATATTTCCATATTAGTCATGTTGTAAAAGAAAACAGACAAAATTTTTAAAATGTCTGCTTCGATCTGCATTCAGGCTCCATCAGTTCTTTCTCTGGAGGTAGACAACATTTTTCACCGTGAGTCCTTTGGAATTATCTCAGATCGTTGTATTGCTGAGAAGAGCTGTTATTCACAGTTGATCATCATGTAATGTTGCTGTCACTGTGCGCAGTGGTCTCCTGATTCCCCTCACTTCACTTTGCATCAGTTCATATATGTCTTCCCAGGTCTTTCTGAAATCTGCCCACCCATCATTTCTTATTGCACAATAGTATTCCATTCCAATCATATAGCACACTTTTTTCAGTCATTCCCTAATTGATGGGCATCCCTTCAATTTCCAATTCTTCACCACCACAAAAAGTTGCTGTAATAGTTTTGTATATATAGGTCCTTTCCCTTTTTATTTTATTTCTTTGAGATACAGACCTAGTAGTGGTATTGCTGGGTCAAAGGGTACATGCAATTTTATAGCCCTTTGCGTTATAAATTGCTCTCCATAATGGTTGGATCAGTTCATAACTCTAACAACCATGCATTAGTGTCTCAATTTTCCCACATCCCCTCCAACACTGGTCATTTTCTTTTCCTGTCATGTAAGCCAATCTGATAGGTGGGAGGTGATACCTCAGAGGTGTTTTAATTTGCATTTCTCTCATCAATAGCGATTTAGAGACTTTTTATATGACTAGAGATAACTTGGATTTCTTCTTCTGAAAACTGTCTTCATATCTTTTGACCATTTGTCAATTGAGAAATGACTTGGATTCTTATAAATTTGACTCAGTTCTCTATATTTGAGCCTGGATCCTGGCCCCAATGCTTCTCTGACCCTCTATGTTAATGGGCGTGACCATCCAGGACATGGCTCACTCCTTCGGACTTCTCTGCTAGTAGAATGGGAACTTTCTTCACTGGGCACAGAGACAGGTCAGGGCATGGATCAGAATGCTTTCCAGAACCATCATTCCTCCACTTGTTCCCCTGTGATTCACCTGGTCTCTGAGGCCTTCTAGGCCACCCTATCCCTGAAAAGGAACACCTCGGAGCAGTCTCCACTCAGCCGCCATTTAAAGGGACTTGAAATCCCCATTTCCATTTGCTGATGAAGCCAGTGGCTCTGGGAGACCATAGCATCTCTCAGCAAGACTGCTTGGCTGCTGCCCATCGTGGGATCCTGCTATAACAGGTTCACATCATACGTCCATTTTATACGGCAAACTATTTCCATCTCACCTGGAAGTTGCTCCCTCCAGCACACCATAGTTCCTCCGGGGGGAGTTTGAGACTGTCCAGACTGACTTTACCCCTGTGGAGAGCATTTAGGCACCAGGGAACCAAACAGGTCTGACTAAAGTCCCAGAGGCCTTCCTAGAACCCCACGGACAGGGGCTTCAGCTCAGTGTTCATCACTCAGTTTGCGAGACCCACAGCCATCCAGCCACTATGGGCGGCCTTGGAGCTGTGGCCCTGGAGCAGCAGCCCTGGAGCAATGCCTTGTAGCTGCATTCCTCCAATGCTTGTGACGAGCTCCATTCAATCTTGAGTCCACTGCAGTCCTGCTCACCCCTAGGAATTGTAGATGGATGAGAGAATGAACTAGGCCAGGGAGCCTTGGGGTCACTTGTGGGATCTAGTTCTCTTTCTTTATCTCTCTGCTCACTCCCAGCCCATGATTCTAGGATTCAAATGCCTCAGATAAGTGCTTCAGGGTGGCTCCTCTCTAAGGGAGTAGAAGACTGTCTCTTCTTTTTTCAAAGCCCAAGTGCCCACTGGCCCTCCTGCCTAGTTCCTGTGTCTTAGGTTTAGGATTCTTCCATCCCCTTCCCCTTCCTTCTGTCTCATTCCCCAGAGCCCCCTGTCCTCCACACCATCCCCAGAGAATGGCTCTTCCAAAACCCTATGTGACAGGTTTGCCATAGCAGAAAGCTTTGAGACCCCCAGTGACCACTGTTTACTTCTACTCTGCTGCTGCCTCTGGCATATACTTGGCCGTGTGACTCTGGGCAGCTCCCCTCACCTACATGGGCCTAACTTTGCTTCTCTCTCAAGTGAAGGCTTTGGCCTAGATGGCCTCAGTCCTGATGCTTTGAGCCATGGTCTGGTTCTGTGACCTTGGCCAAGCTGCTTCACCTCTCAGCACTTCAGGCAGCTTTCCAAGATGAGAATTCGAGTAAGTGCCAACCTGCACTGGTGATGCCAGACTGTTGAGTTCTCTGTGCCAGTGAAATCCCAGCTCTGGGCCTTATTCCCTATGTACCCATAAGATAAGAAGGTGCCCCAAAACCCTGCCAATAAATGAAACTCCGTTCCAGTGATCCTGGCCCCCTCTTAACTGCCCACTTCAGGGTACCCTGGGCTTCTCCTCAGCACCCCACTTTGAGCAACAGGGGAAAAGTGAAATGATGCAGATTGTACCCCTCTAACTGCCAGTAGGATGGACTGACCCAGGAGGGAGGGATTTCAAGTCCCTTTAAATGGCGGCTGAGTGGAGACTGCTCCGAGGTGTTCCTATTCAGGGATAGGGTGACCAGAAGGCCTCAGAGATTTCTGAGCACTCTAGAATTTTAGCGCTCAGCCTAACCCACTGAACCAGCCTCACTGGGCCTGCCAGCACCCTGGAGGAAGCTGGCCAAAGTGAAGGCTTTGGGCTTTCTGTGGATTCCAGTGATCTGGGCTCTCCCTTTCGACATAGGGCATTGCTGGAGAGGCCAGAGAGGGCCAGATGAGAAGGAAAGGCAAGGAGGGAGGTTGGGAGAGCTGTAGAAGGAAGCACTGGCCCGGGGGCAGGAAACCTGGCTTCTAATACAAGTTCTGCTGCTAACTCGCACAGTGACCTTGAGCAAGTCTCTTGCCCGAGGCTGGGGTTCAGTTTCCTCCCTAGATGGGTTTGTAGATTCTTCCCAGCTGACAGTCTAGGAGAGAAATGATCCTTTTCAGAATATTTCTGTCAGTGGGTGGTTTTTGAAACAAATACTGTATTGAAAAAAAAGAGGAAAAGACAAAGTTTGGGAATTCCAAATGTGTCTGTGGCTGGGTATGAGCGGGGCAAGGCTGGGAGCCAAGCGCCAGCCCCGCCACAGGGTTATTTGTCTATGACTCAAATCTTATTGGGGGGAGAGGAAGGAAGGAAGAGGGCAGATGGGAATCATGGTTTCTTGCAGGCCTATGTTTCCAGCTTCGCCTCCCCCTGCCCCATCTACAGCCCCAGGAGTGGGGCCAGGGGCCAGCTCTTCGCAATTCAAAATAGAGCTTTATGACCTCAGCCAAGTCACTCCCTTCTGCTCTCCAGCCTTCACTGACCTGCTTCCAAATAGGAAGGCCTTAGGAGCTCTCAGGCCTCTTCCAACCCAGGTATTCCAGGCTGTCCCACTCTCACATTTTTCCAGCTCTAAGATTCTCTGTTCTCTGTTCTAGGTCCTAAGGTCTCCACTTCTGAGGTTTCACTCCATTCCACCCTGTTCTCTGTCTGCAGCCCAGGTTGGCCCACCTAGGTACTTGTCAGGGCTGTGGGCAAAGAGAATGCCAGCTGAAGCAGGCAGATGGGGATGAGGGTAGCCTGCCTGCCTTGCTTCCTGCCCCTTTACTAAGTGGGGCATCAGCACTGGGCTGCCAGTCTGGGCCAGTGAATGGCTGTGTATTTGGATCTCTTTGCTGCCTCTCTGGGCATCCCAGCCTCTGGCTCTATCTTTGCCTCTGGGTCCCTGTGTTTTGCATTAGATTATTGTGGGCTGGGCTATGGTGTTCTGGCCAGTGTGAACAGCTAATAAGAACCAGGTGGGTGGGGGGGAGGGTAAAAAGGGCCGCTCGCTTTCCGCCTCCTCCCCCCCCCAGGCTGCCAGGACAGTTGGGGGGACTGGTGATGGGAATAAGCTCCGCTTCTTGGGGCACCCCCCACTCTCACGCCCCAAGGATCTGCCAACCATGTGGACAGTGGCATTCTGGGTAAGTGACCTGGCTTCATCGTTCTGTGGAAGGGTCTTTGTTCCCATCTCTGCATACTAGGACCCAGAAAGAGCTGATGCCAAGCTTCCTGAATCTGCTGACTGATCCCACAGGAGAGAGGGAGAGGAGGGGGAAGGGGAGAGACAGAGACAGAAACAGACAGAGACAGAAACAGACAAAGACAGAGACAGAGACTGGGAAAGACAAAGACACAGAGACATATATACAGAGAAAGAAGAGACCAGGAGAAGGAAATGACTAGAAAGAGACAAAGACAGAGAGAGGAAAATAGGAGAGGAAGGGGGTTGGTGAGTGACTTAGTGATGGCTGGCTGCACCAGGCCCAGGCCCATATGCTCTTTGACTACTTGGAATCTGTCTAGGGTCATGATTGTGGAGGAGAGAGGATGGAAGGAGAAGACTTTGGAGAAGCCAGCAAGGAAGATCGAGGGAGAGAGCTTGGAGAAACAGGGAATTGCAGAAGCATCTTCCCAATGTATCAGCTGAGGCCAGGTAGGCCGATCCCTTTAGCTTTCTAAGCTTAATCCAACTTGGACAACATCCCTGGTTGGGAGGAGTAGGCTCTGTAACCTTCAAGTCCCCAACTCAACTTACCTTTCCCAAAGGCAATGGCCCAAGGACCTCTGGGGTCTCACCTGGGGCCAGAGGACTTGGCAGGACTCCTGAATTCAAGCTCAGAGTCATGGAAACCTAGAGCCTCAGAGCTAGAAGCATCCTGAGCAGTCTGGAACCCCCGTGGCACCTGTGGCCATGCCGGCCTGCCTTGGCCTGGAGGAACACTTCTCCTGAGGCCAAACCTGCCTTCCCCTGCCTTCCCACACTGCTGCTCTAGCTCTCCTCTCCAGGGCTAAATGGGACACTGTCCTGTCTAAGAGTCCAGGCCAGAGTAGCCGCCCGCACAGTCTGCTGTTCTCCAGACAGAACCTGCCAATTTTTTCCAAGGGTTCCTTGTGTGGCTGGATCTCTGCTGCCCTCCCACTCTGGTGAACCTCCTCTGCCCTAACTCTGGACCTGCTCAGTAGGCAAGGCCTCTCTTCCCAGAGCTGCAGCCTCCCATTACCTTTGTGTCAGGCAGCCCCTGGCCCCAGCCCTGGCCCCATGGGTTCACCTTGGGAGTCTGCCAGTAAATACCAAGAAGTGGGGGGGGGGGCAGGATGGAGCCTAGGGATCATTGATGTTGCTAATATGGGCTGCACATGCCACACACCCCTTCTTCCCCCCTTGGTTTTCAGCCTCTCCTTTTTGCCCTACACAGACATAGACACAGACACACACGGACACAGACACTCACAGACACACAGATATACAGACACACACATACAGACACAGACACACACAGACACATACACTCACACACAGATACACAAATACACACACACAGAGACACACATACTCACAGACACACAGATACACAGACACATACTCACACACAGAGAGACACACACACACAGATTCACACACAGAGACACACAGATACACAGACACACACACTCACGCACAGATACACAGTCACACACACACAGACACACAGATATACACACACAGAGAGATACACACAGATGCACACACAGAGACACACAGATACACAGACACACACACACATACACCGACACACACAGAGACACAGATATGCAGACATGTACACACAGAGACACACACACTCACACACACACACACACACACACACACACAAGCCCTCCCATTCTCTCTCTAGCCTCAGGCTTAGCCTGTATGATGCCTCATACTGCCCTCTTCCACCCCCACCCCCAGGCTCCCTGCCTCCCAACTCTTGGCAATTCTTTCACAAGCTGGATATGTTACCACTCGTTTCCCAAAGCCAGCCAGGCAGTCTCTGGGTGGGCAGGCAGGCCACTGGCTGAGTGGCTAGGGCTTCCATTCTCATTCTGGCTGGAGAGAGCCCACAGTACTCAGCAGTACCACCCCAGGCTTGAACCCCAGTACCCTCAGGGCAACCAAGGGAATCCTTTGGACTAGAAAATCATTAAGAAAGTCCCTTCTGGCTCAGTAGTCTATGCTCTCAGATCAATTCAGTGTACTGAACAATTCGACCAACATGTATTAGGCACTACTGTGTGCCAAGTATTGTGCCAAACACAGGGAATACAAAGATCCCCAGGTTCCCAATGATATAGTTCCTGCCCTCAGGGAGGCTTTTGGGGGGGCGTGGGGGTGGGGGAGGGATGCATTGATGGATAGTACCGGCCTGGCCAGCATAAATCTTGGGGCAAGGAAGCCTGCCAGAGGGAGGAAGTTGGGGGAAGGAAAGAATAGAGAAGAATTCAGGAGTCGGCCTGAAGGAAAAAGCTCTGGTGGGGAAACTCCCCTAGGAAGTGAAGACGAAGTCCATACAAAGTGATTTAAAATTCAGGGAGGAAACAAAACAAAACAAAATTTAAAAATAAATGTAAAGAATAATACAAATGCAGGGGGAGGGGCATTCTAATGCAAATACGGGGAGGGGGGAGGGAGTGGTGAAAGATCGTCTAGAGAACCACACTTGGACCCTTGACTGGAACAGCCCAAGATCACCCTGGAAAGGCGGGTGGGAGCCAGGCTGGGGAAGGCCTTCAGGGCCAGGTGGAGCGATTGGCTCATCACAGGAGCCATTGAAGATGACCGAGCAGAGGAGTGACAGTCTTGGGAGCCATCCGTCATCATTGGCGGTGGGAGCTGAAGATCCAGCAAAGGTGACTGAGAAGTAGCAGCCAGACCAGGGAGAAAGAGGACAGGAGAAAGTGACGCCCCGAAAGCCGAGCGAGGAGAAAGTAGCCAAGAGAATAGGGTGATCGACAGCTTCAAGCAAGGGCTGCCGAAGACAAAAAGGCGGAGGCTTGAGAGAAGGCCATTGGAGATCGTTGGTAACTGGAGGCTTTCAGTGGAATGGATAGTAGAGCATTAAGAAAAGGGAAAGGAGAAAAAGTGGAGGCCCAGCTGGAGAGCCTGAGGGCTTTAGAGAGAGATTAGGTCCAGACTGGTGCATTTGGGCGTCATCTGCATAAGGCGGGTCCCTAAATTGATAAAGCCCCTGGGAGAGCACAGGCGGTAGGCTAAAGGAAGAGAAATGGGCCCCTCCTGGACCTCCAGGTCCCTGCTCCGAGGCTGTTTTCTCCTTCCTAGTCGCAGGATCAAGAGAATGACTGGGGCAGCTGCTGCAGCCCTGTCTGCCTGCCTAGGCCTGCACCCTCCTCTGCTCACAGCACCCCACCCCCCACCCCCCAGTGTCCTACCTACTTGTGTTTTTCACATTTCAGGCAGTAGCCTTCAAGCCAAACCAGATGTGACAGTGGATTCTTATCAGCCCATCTCTGCTGGGGCCAAGCTCAGAAAGGCAGGATAAGGAGTGGCCCAGACTACACTCTTGACCCAGTGGCGGGGTGGGGAGGGTGGGAAGGGAGGGTTTGGAGCTGTTCAGGTCCAGGGAGCCAATGTCAAATCCGTAGGGCTCTTCCATGCCTCCTTTGGAGGGGCTCTGTGTGTCTTTGGCTCTCTCTCTCTCTCTCTCTCTCTCTCTCTCTCTCTCTCTCTCTCTCTCCCTGTCTCTCCCATCTCTCTCCCTCCCTCTCTCTCCCTCTCTCTCTCTCTCTCTCTCTCTCTCTCTCTCTCTCTCTCTGTCTCTCTGTCTCTGTCTCTCTGTCTCTCTGTCTCTGTCTCTCTCTCTCTCTCTCTCTCTCTCTCTCTCTCTCTCTCTCTCTGTCTCTCTCTGTCTCTCTGTCTCTCCTCTCTCTCTCTGTCTCACCAACCAGGAGCAAGAATTCATCAGCCTCAGCCTAGGGGCAGCAGGCTACTGGGGTGGGGGAGGGGAAGACACTGAAGCCAGACACCGGGATGGCAAACAAAGTAGGACTTTTTTTTTCTAGTGTAAGAAAAGAGAGAAGCTTCTCTCCCTCCTAATGCACCTGGTCTCTGAGCGCCCTTCCTCCCAGAATGCTGGGCTACCCACACCCCTTCGCCGTGACAAAGCAGGGCCTCAGACTTCTGATCGAATGTCCCTCTGGGGGTGGGGGAGGTGCCAGAGGAGCTGGGCCATGTTGATTGTCAGGGCCCCCTTCACCCAGACCTGAGCTCCAGCTGCAGCCCATGAGGCTGTGGGAGTCCCCTTCCTCTAGCAGCCCAAAACACTGCCTTACTCCGCCCCACTCACCCAGCCCTCACAGGGTCTTTTCACTCAGTCTTTCCACCAAGCCAGAGCCATCCCTTGGCCCCAGCTTGGCCTCCAGACAGAGAAGGGGCTTTGAAATTGCTGTTTATAGCCTTACCTCCTCGCAGGGCTGGGGCCATCAGAACACTTGGTCCTCAGCTTTCCTAGGCCATGCCTCTCCAGGGATGGTGTCTAGACCAAGAGCCAATCCCCCTCCCAGCTGTTTCCTTCCCCCTGGGAGAGCAGGCACCTAGGGTTCCCACAGTCAAGCCTCCCTCGTTCAATCCGTGGGGTTGCTGGCCTGCTGAGGACACGGGCTGCATCCCCCACACCCACTGTGGCCCCACTTCTCCATCTGTCTGGGTTGAGCAGGGCCCAGCCCGGCCAGCCAGCCAGAGGCAGTGATCCAGAAACCCTGAGAAAGCCCTGGCTAAGCACCAGCCGTACCAGAAAGGCTTTGGATTTCTCTATTTCCCTAAGATTTCATCTTGAAATGATGGATGGACAGCTCCTGCCCACACCCACCCGCTCCTGCTTGCCCAGCCCCACTTCAGGCCAGCCTTCGTTTTCTCCCTGCCTTCAGCTCAGCCAATAGACCAGTCCAACAGGGGGCCAGCCAGCATGATGCCCACAGGGCAGAGGGTGGTGCTCCTGCCCCACCACCCCCTTCCTGCCATGCCTAGATTCTGCCCTGGCTGCCTCCCTACTTCTTCCTTCGCTTCTTGATTCGAGTGACCCTGAGGCACAGCAGAAGTCAGTGGCTTGGAAGAGGCTCCTTGGTTTCGCTGAACTGGCACTAATGCTCCATATCTTCTCCCGCAATGATATGACCTGATGGGAAGGAAGAAGAGAGGAAAGAAATTGCCCTGATTTTTCTGATTCCCTCTTGAGCCTTGGCTCTTCCTGGTCAATCCCTGCCACCCACAGCCCACCTGCCCACCTGCCTGCCCACTCTAGCCTCCTCTGCCTTATGTCTCTGGGCCTTTCGAGGTGGTGCTGGGGGTGGGGGTGTCTGTGATGGGCTGCAGGAGGCTAGGTGCAGCCCTGGAAGGCTAAGGCTCTGAGATGCACCGGGTCTGGAGCAGGGAGCTGCCTTCTGTCCTGGGCCTGGCCACTTTGGGGCTACCTTAAAGAAGGAGGGAGGATCAGACAGTGCCCAGGACTTTTAGAGGGCTCAGGGGGAAGCTGGAGAAAAGGCACTGGAGAGTACAGGGTAACCTCATGCCCCTCCAGGCTCAGGAGGCAGTGGAGATGATAAAGGAGCTGCCCCCTGACACATGTTCCTCAGGAGAAGGGGGTCTTCGCTGCCATGAGCCTGGGGGGGTCACCCATTTCCCCCAGAGAGTTGGTGATGGCTTTGGGCCTGGACCTGGTGCTTCCCCTTCTCCTTCTCCCCATACCCCTTAACTCTGCTTCAGAAGGGAGGGCCAGGCCCATCCAACTCCTTTGCCTAGGTCTACACCTAGTGACAGGGACGCTGAATGAGCCAGCACTTGGGTCTCCCTTCCTTCCTGCTGGGTGGAAAAGCCTGTCCTGGGCAGCTAGCCCAGCAGCCAATGCCTTGGAGTGATGCAGAAGGGTAAGGGGGGCCTTGGGGTTGGGGGAGCAAATTCAAATCCTGGCACCAACTATGTAATTACAGAGAAGGCTGTTTCTCTTTTTGAGCCTCGGTGGTACCATCTGTCCACTAGGAATGATAATACCTTACCAGTCCCTCTGGTGAAGATTTCACATAACTGCTAGCATCATTTTGGTGGATAGTGGAAGCTAAATTTATTATTTCAAATACGGCACCCACTGTTTCGGAGTGTGAATGCTGTTAAGGTTGTGGTGATGCCAGTGATTTTTTTTCTGCCAAGAGTTTGCATTTTCCTTTGCTACTTTCTTTTCATTGGTGTCTTTTGTTTTCTCATACCCTTCATTTTCCTTCCTCCCCTCCCCAACGAGCCATGGCAGAATAATCATTCTTAGGCAGAGATCTTGGCAAGTCGCTCCTCTCCTCAAGAACTTTCAATGGCTCTGCATTACATCTGAAGCTCTTGTGTTTGCCAGCTGTGTTATGAGCTTCTGTGAGTTCTCTGCCATGGATCGTTCCCTCCAGAGGTGTAGCTTGCAATTCATTCATGTCTGCCCATCCTGTGCAACTTTTGGCCATGTCCTTCCATAAGTTTGCCACAGTGGGTCTCCCCAGGGTGCAGGAAGCCTTCTCTGATTTCTCCTGACACTTGGAGAACACTAGCAGTTCCAAGTATCCTTCTGCTGCAGGAAGCCCAAGATGGAGGAGGGGGAGGGGAGAGGCTAGACCCAGGTAAGGGAAGAAGGGAAGAGGTAGTTGGCCATCTTCATCATCCTCACTCACCCACTCTAAGACTTCCTTCACACAAGGTATTACCCTCCTCTGATTCATCAGAGAAGGTATGGGACTTGTGTGCCAAGGTCAGAGTTAGCAGGTGGCAGCCAGGTGGCTTTTCCCTTCTCTAGATTACTTTTCATACAAAGGAGTCATGAATTAGGGTAGCAAACTGGATTGAAAGACATGTCCAGGGTGACATAAGTTCTGAGTTGGAAGGGACCTCAATCTAATCTCCACTTGAATAAGAATCCTGCCACCCCATGCCCAAACATGCCCAATAAACAGTCAGCAGCCTCTGCTTGAAGACGTCCAGAGAGGGCAAGGCACACACTTCTGGAAGGAGCTCCTTTTACTTTGGGATGTCTCTCATGGCTGGCAAGTTTCCCCTTACATCATGTAACCCTCCCTTTCTCCAGCCCCCTGCTGCCACCACAGTTCCTGGTTCCGACAAGCACCAGGGCACTGGGGCAGCCTGCCCTCCACCCTGCCTTGGGCAGCTCTGAGGCCACGTGGCC
This sequence comes from Trichosurus vulpecula, assembly GCF_011100635.1. Taxonomy (NCBI): domain Eukaryota; kingdom Metazoa; phylum Chordata; class Mammalia; order Diprotodontia; family Phalangeridae; genus Trichosurus; species Trichosurus vulpecula. The sequence goes on along the minus strand of NC_050582.1, from coordinate 903,358 downwards.
TTGAGTTAAGCAATCAGAGGAAATCAGATGAATCAGATTCAACTGAACACATCCTTCGAGGTGAATGTGATGGATCCAGGACTCAGAGTTTGGGAAGTCAGTTCAGGAAGAGATGGGATTGGGCCAGGGCTGTAACCAGGGTGGGCCAACTGAAGATTTGTGTCTTCTCAAGGTCCTCTCTTGTCTAGTTCCAGACCACCAGCCCGAGGCTCCTGTTGCTATGGCATCCTCCTTCCGGGGCTCACCTCCCCAACTCCTTCGGAAGGATGCTCCATTATGTCATGGGAACAGGGGCCAGACTCACTGGGGTGTGGACAGCCTCCCCCCTAGCCCACCCCACCTCCCAACTGAGCTGGCCTCCTCTAGACCCAAGGATTCCTAAGTTCTAGCTCTCAAGAAGGGAGTCCTCACTTTTCTTGCCAGACTTCCTCTCCAAAGATCAGAGCAATGCTCCTTATCACCCAGCAAGGGGTGAGACATGGGTCTCTCCCCTTCAAGCCTTCCTCCTGGATGATCTGAGGCTGGCGGTCTCAGTTACCTCCTTCCCTCCTCTCCCTTCCCCTCTCCTTCCTGGCCTCTCTGCTTTGCTGGGTCATTGGGGGCAAATCCCCACCACCTCCTCCCTGGCCTATACATTCTCCCTTAGGACCTAAGGGAGGAGCTGCACAGAGACTTTGGCAGGAGCCACTGGCACAGACTTGGTGACAGACTGCCTGCCTGGGGTACCTGCCCCTTGTTAGTTCTGGATGACATGGGGCAAATGACATGCCTTGGACCTGAGTGGGTGCCCTGACCATTAAGGCCACTCTCTTCATTTTAGAGAGAGATAAGGAAGCTGGAGCCCACCTTGCAGGAGTGGTCTACCCAAAGCCACCCACAGAAGAAGGTGCACAACTAGTGGGGCCTCCACCTTGGGGCCCTTTTAGCAGTGTGGCACCCAGGGCAATCTTCCTGCCCCGATCAGGGCCTCAGATGCCTTATGCAGAGAGTTGGGGGTGGGGTCACTGAGGTTTCTTCCAGCTCTGACACTGGGTTTGTTCTAAGGACCTTCCCACCTCTAAGTCCTAGGAATCAATGAATACCCCAATTACCTGGGGATTTTGTCTCCTCTGGGAGATCCGAGGAGGGGAAATGCCAGGTCCTTGGAGCTGGCTTCTGGGGTTCTTTCCACTAGTTCTAGGCAAGGGGTGAAGGAGCTGTGGGCTCCTGCCTCAGCCAGGCTTAGCCTTGACTTTTGAATGAACATAGGGGCTGGGGTAGAGGGGCACTTGGTCTGGGCCAGGGTTTCTTCATCTTGCTGGTGTCATGGAGGAGCCCTGAACACGCTGGGGAAGGAGCCTATGGGTCCCTCTCTCCCGATGACGTCAGTTTGAGGTGAGTGAAACTAACGATGCGATTTCATGTTTCTTGTCCAAGTTCATGGATTTCCTGAAATCGCTCCAAGGAGCCCAGGTTAAGACCCCCAGCTCTAAGAGATGAGGAGGTCCCTGTGCGTACCTCCCTATGGGCTGGGAGAGGTAGCAGCAGCTCAGCAACAGCTGGGCACAGTCCGAGAGTGGGGGGCTGAGGGGGAAGGGGGGAGCTGGTGGGTGGGGGGGAGGAGCTGCAGCTGAGTTTATTAAGAGCAAAAGAGGAATCCAGCTGCACAGGAAACTGGAGTAATCCTGATTATGTGTTTATTCTTTCCCCTCCCTCCGCCCCCTCCCCCCCAGCCCAGGCTTTCATCTGCTCCTGTTCTCTCGGCTCTCCTCCTCTGGCCATTTCTCCAGTCCTGCCCCCAGGGCCCTTCTGCGAGTTTAAGAGTTACCTTGAGGGAAGGACTGGGCCTTGCCGAAGAACCTTCCTAGTGTGTGGTAGAGGACCCAGATGTTCCCCGCTCCCCAAAGTGCAGCTCTCCTTCTCCAAGGCCACATTGGTCCCTATTGTCCCCTGATTCTCTGCCTCCTATGGAGACTATGGCAGTTAGATTAGGGGGCCTCCGACTGCTCCCCCCACCCCATGTTCAAGGCAGTGAAACTCCACAATTGTTTGTCAAACCCCTTCTATTCACAAAGCCCAGAGGTTGGCTGGGGGTTGCTCAGGGGCAAAAGGGCCCAGGGCCCCAAGTCCACTTTCAGGGAGCTGGTGATTTTCTGAAAAGTCCAGAGGACTCACTGGAGAGTCCTAGACAAAGAGAAAGCCAGGGAAGCCTTCTGGGAGGAGGCAGTATCTGATCTGGGCCTGGAAGGAGGCTGTGGCAAATGGAGTCAAATCTGGAGAAGGAGAGCATTCAAAGACTCTGAAGTATGAGAGTGGAGGGCAGGTCCAGTCGACAAAAGGGAGAACCTGGGAGCCATGGCCTTTATCCTATTAGGTAACAGGGAGCCACTGAGGTTTTCTGCGCAGGAGAGTAATACGAGCAGTCATAGGAAAATGGTGCCCGTGGCCCGAATGGTCACTCACTCTGGACCCCAACTGTGCTGAACACTGGCACTCCAAAGGGAAAAATGGAGCCAGGCCTTGGCAAGGAGCTCACACAAATGGGGGGAGACCCAGAAATTCCAAAGAAGGCTCAGCAGGTGAGAGGGCCAAGGGCCAGAGTTGGTGGGAATCTGGAGGAGAATTGAGAGGAGCTCAGTGTGCAGTCGGTGTGCCAAGTCAGGAGCCCATCTGCTTTAGCTGAGGCCCAGGGGAACGTGGCTCATTTCAGGTATTTTCAGGTGAACACTCAGATGTCTCCACCAGTGCCTGGAGGTCATGCAGCCCAATTGCCTCATTTGGTAGATGAGGAACCAGAGTGGGGAAGCCCCTTGGCCTTCAGCAGGCCTAAAAGGGTGCCAGATGAGGAGAGGGGCAGCCTGTTCAAGACCTGCAAGAAGTTTGGAGAGGTGAATAGAGGTGGCTGGGGCATCTTTTGCTCTGCAGATCTTGGGGACCCAGGCAAGACCTCCAGGCCTGTCTGGTTTATGTTAGAAACCATCCAGCTGATGGCAGGGGACTATTCCAAGAGGGATTCCTGGAGAAAAGCTTGAGTGGTGGGAAGGCCTGGTGGAGAGCCCCTTTCCTCAAGCCTTGGCCAGGGGAGTGTGGGCTTGGCTGTGGCCTTCTCAGGCAGGACTTGATTCTGGAAGGGGGTACTTGCTCAGCTCTGGAAACATCCATCAGCTGCCTGACACGTCACTGTTAGCTTTTCCTACGCTAAATTACACCAGGATAAACTTGGGGCTAGGAAAGAAACCTCACTGATTACTGTCAGCTAGGGGCCCACAATGCCACAGCTTCAGGAGTAGGGAAAGGACATGGGGGAGGCTAGGGTCCCCTCTTCTCTTTCTCCCTCAATCCCACCTCCCTCATCACATTCTCTGCTGAGATAGCAGGAAAATTGGGGAAATAGAAAAATGTCGGGGGGCCATGAGGGAAGAGGAAACAACCCTCTGATGCATCAGTGGGGAATAAAATTAGAAATGGGAATTTCAAGGAAGCAAACTGAAGCTCATTTCTTTGTTGGGTCCCAGCCACCAGATGCATGGTAGGGGCACAAAGGCAGTGACCTCTCCACCAATGGGCAGCTTGCAGAGGGAAGCTGGGGAGAGTGCTCCTGTGGTGACTTTCCGGACAGGGAGGTGTACTTAGAGACAGAGATGCAGAGCAGACAAGTTGCCTCTGCAACCCTTTCACATCTTCCTCCCCCCTGCCCAAGCTGGAACTCTCCCCCTCCAGGGAAGACTTCCAGTGGAAAGCTGTGCCAGGGCTGGCTACAGATGAAGCCTTCATCTCCCTTAGGGAGTCCATGGCTTCCTAGCCTAGCCCCAAACAAGGCCCAGTTTGCCCATCAGCAAACAGCCAGGATCTGGGTCTTTCCAGGGTAGAAGCCTGTTCTCTGATTTCACTCATTCCTTACCCACTGGCCAAGAAGAAGATGGGCTCTTCTGGCTCAGGGCCAGACACAGGAACTTCTTACTTTGAAGGAAGAATGGTCACTTGAACAAAGTCACCAAAATCCTGCCTGGGAGATGGTCCCTAGGGGCTCTACTTCATTGACTAAGAACAGATATTGCCCATAGCATCCCTCAGCCAGTGGGATCAAACCCCAATAAGAATAGATCCCTGCTGGCTGTATATTGATGTAGAAAACCACAAATCACCATTATCTGCATTGTATAGTATTTTTATTGATTTTGTTCAACATTTCCCAATGACATTTGAATTGGATTGGCCCAACTCAGGAGTTTTGCAGACTGTATGCAGCCCCCTGGAGTTTGACATCTCTGCCTTAGACAAGCCACTTTCTGGGCTAGATTAGAAGTTTTATTACCTAGGAGAAATCTTTGGAACATCTGCTTTAATGCCTTGAGAAGCTAAGACATAGCCAGTAGCTATCCGTAGAGGGCCTACTTTGTGGCATAGACC